>NW_028277177.1:5631458-5933750 GCF_051122295.1 Plectrocnemia conspersa | reverse complement strand
TGGACCAGTGAATTGGCCTCCAAGATCGTGTGATTTAACACCTTTGGATTATTTTCTGTAGGGATGTGTGAAGGCGCTAGTCTACGCTAATAAACCAAAAATGATAGACCACTTGTAAGCCAACATTCGCCGCGTTATTTCTGATATACGATATATAAAAGTGAACGAAAATTGGACTATGTATTCGAGCCAGCTGCTGCGCCCATATATAACACTATTGACATAAAATTATCTTTCCAATAAAGCTAATACAGGATTTTTATGTTTTTTAAACTGCTTTTAAACCCTACAAAAATATTGTAACATAAAAAATAATATTGTTACAATAAGATAAACATTACCAACAACTATTAAGTAAGTAGTGAGACACCAGGTAGAAATCAAAGTCAGTCAAATAATGACTTCTATATTTTTAAGAATTAGTTATCCTCAAAAGATTCTTATTTTAATGGTTCAAAATATAATTTTCTTTTAAAAATATATTTTTCTTCTACCTCTTGGGTATTGTTTCAATTCCATTACCATGAAATATTAAGGGCTTTGATTTAAAATATTCCGATAGCTCCCTTTTTATATTGTCTGCATTTTTAAATTTAGAAAATCATCCAGGAAATAGTCGCTCAGTATCGTTTAAATTGCTAGCGGAGCCCCGCAGGCAAATTTCGTAGGTCCACGTCGTGCGTTTTACATCGAAAGTACCCCTATTAGCATAATTGCGTTTACGATTCAACAAAGCGTTCACGATTTTGTTCTTCGTCCAATTGAATTTGACTAATTTGAGTCACGTACCCAAGTCCAGCCCTGTGCGAAATCAATGTGAGACAGAGATAAGAGAGAGGGCCCACCCGCTGATTGCAATTTAATTTCCAGCCGCTCCGTGAAAATGGCGGTGGTCTCCCGCCAGACGTCATCCGCCGACACAGATCCACCCCCGGAATCTCACCCCTTAATACCACACACCCCTTGGCTTGATTAAACCGTCCGACATCCCGCTCTTCCGATGAGGATTTATTTCCGCGCCAAGATCTTTATCTTAACAACGTTTATTGCTTATTGATGAGAGCGTCTGCGTTTCTCTCTCTGGCGAGAAACTTTGTTTTGAGATAATCTATCATGATTATAATTGTAATAATAGATATAGATAATGCAATGAAACGCATTCATGCCTTTACATAATATACTGAAAATACACTTCAAACAATATAATATATATATATGGCTAAAAGCATTTGAATGAAAATCACGATTTTCATAATTCAGTGCTCTATTATAACGTTAAACACTATGAATTTTATTATGAAAGAGGCACACCATTAATAATCCATCATCACTGTCGGAAATTGATGTATGCGCTCGAAATGCATTAAGCATGAACGACACCATTATTCATTCTCTGAAGGTAATTTTGGTAAACCCAATTTTCACCATATATACATATTATATATATAGAAGGATTGCGTCATCACGTTTGATTAATTGTTAAAAAACAGCACTTATTGCTGGCATTAAGAAAACCTAATTTTATAATTGATAAACTTAGTGATCTAATATGCTTAGCCATTTTGATTTATTTAATAATTTATTTAACGACTTACACAATTTACTTAAACTAAAATAAGTAAAAATAAACAATTGCTTCTATAAATTATTTTAATATTATTCTGAGTAAAGTATTTTCATTTATTAAAACATTTAACCGCCCGAATTGATTTTTATGTCAATGATTAATTTACGGGAATCTGGAATTTATACGGTATCTGTAATTAGTGTTTTATTAAGTATTAAAAAAAATATTAAAACAACTTTTTCTCTTTGATTTTTTAATAAATTTTAAATGAATAATTAAAATAATTATAGCTGATTAATTCTAGGAAATTCTTATGTATATAATTAATATATCTAAGAGGAACAGAAAGTTTTCAATATCAAAATACCTGTAGAGGAATGCCTAATTATATTATAATCTATGTAGAATATTACAGTAATATGATATTTTTATTAGTTTTAATCTACGTATTTTTCATTTTAGCGAAATTATATTACGGTACGATAAGCAAGGAATAATATCGTCTAACATATAAAATTTCGCAATCCACTTTATAGTGATTAAAAATGTGCTTTTTGACAACAAAAAAATATAATCAGGTTTTTATTAAAGGTCAGAATATTATAACCTTAACATTGTATTTGTACAGAGTTAAAAAAACACTGTTTTTTATTTATTTGTTTCACATAGAATTGCGTCTGAGAGCATAACGCTTTGATTAAGATTTATGACTGGGCAACAAAATGATACGGAGAGAAATGGCCGAGGGTCTTCTCGCTTGCGCCTTTTTCGTACTATCTATAAAATTCTCATGTCCAAGAGCTATTTTTTATTGATACCCTCGCCATTTTCGTGTAACAGCTTGACTGGACTATTGGAGGTGAAAGAAGGGCGAAGAGATTCGAGTCACGTCCTAGGTATAGGCACACCACGGGGTAGCCTTCGACCGCGGAAACCTCCACCGAAAACTAATTCCCAAATACACTTAGTGAGAACTTATTGAAGCAATGTCTTCTCATACTACTTAACGTGCACATCACACATAAGTTTAGAGAAAAAATCAGTCTGAAACAATCCATTGTATTTTATCTTAAATTATTACGAGATTGTTCTCATTTTTTGAAATTATAGAGACTGTAAAATTTAACCATAACGCTAAAGACACTCTAACCGCACTATGGGTTAACTGAGTAATTTTAAAAATTGCAGTGACGCCGTTCCATGCTGAAGAACCAAGTGCTTAGTTATTTTTCTACGGCGCTTTGCGAAGAATTCAGTTCAAAGTTGAGCAAACTAAAATTGCGTTATTACCACATAATTTAAGCATTATTTAAAGTGTTTAACTTGCTTTCAGGACATCGCATAACTCTTATAAAATACATATAGTATATGATTTTATTTTTATTGTATATATTGACAATATATTTAAAGCGATTTTTATTGTTTGTATTCCAATGATTAATATAAATAAAAGCTATTTATTTATTTTTTAAATCTGACAAAATGGCACTACATTCTAACGGAAAAGCATATTTTATATACATTTCTTAATGTGTCGTTCAATTGCGAATATGAAACATTGACATCTCATACCCAGCATAACGGCCTGATAAGTGTCAAGCTGTCAATTTCTCAGCGAATCGCGAAACTTTGACGGGCGCAGAGCATTTTCGCGATTGAAACCAAAAGTGGAGTTTGACATTTTATATGGGGGAAATAAAGGAGAAACAACAACAGCGACCCAACGTCACAAAGCACCGATGGCCTTTTGTGTAAAAATGTCACAATGGTCGTAACGTGTGCGCCTAGTTTCGGAATTCGGATTGGCGGAACGTCGAATTTTCCGATTCGGAGCAAAAAATTGCAAAAAATAAAATCACCCGGGCAAAGACTCACTTTGACTTTGAAGTTTCGTTCCTGTTACACGTCAACAGCCGAACGAAAGAATCGCTCCAAGCATTCCAATAATCTGATCAAAAGAGTGTCTGACGCGAACGTATGCATTACAAACCGGCGCGATAAAACGTTACATGTGAACGGTCAGATTTTTTGCGGGCGTATGTGTTTGTATTATATTTCATCGCGGTAATCTAATAACTGGGACAACCCTCGCAAAACCGGAAGGGTTGATCATCAGTCATTTTGACACAGGGCAATAATGACTAGTCATACGTATTTGTTTTCTTATCACTAGCAATCTGGGTCTTGTTTGATTATAATGTAATTTAAAATGATATTAGCATTGTTATGTGTCTTTACAACAAAGCGTTTGATAAGAACGCCGATGGGGGAGATAATTTGCAAAGGATTTATTAGGGTTATATTTTAAAGTCGTCGATTAATCATGAGTTGGAAATCGTTTGGCGATGAACAAACATTAGGATATCCAATTTAAGGACAATTATCGTTGCTCGGGAGATTTTTTACTCAGACTGTGCGAAAAGTATCCCTTCCAAGTTCAACAATCAGCGTTAATCAACCCGAGCAAACTTCCACCGAACGAACGAGGAGGGAAAGAATTAGAATGAAATATGGTGGACGGCGTGCTTCTGAAGGGCTCCCTTTAATTAACAACTTGAATACGTGCACTCGATTTTTGTAATAAATACACAGACACTGGCAAAACCGATTATCAGCGGAAATAGTCATGAATTAAAATAAAGTTAAAGTTAAAAATATATCACAGGCAAATTGCTTTATAACTATAAATTTAGCACAAGATTGAAAAAGTAACAGAGAAAGTTTGTTCAGACCGTTTCTCTTTATCTCGTATACGAACTATATCCTAAAATTAAAAAATACACGTTTATCTATAATATACCAATCCAAAATAAATCAAAATAATCAATTATATTTACGAAACATAGATAAACTTTGCCACCGCCTATTCAACATGAACAGTAATGTAGAATAGATTTTTTTTAATATCTAAGATGCAAGATTAAATTTAATTAACACATTTTGCAATTTTGCTCTAACGGACTTGCCGCCATTGCGGCTCTTAGATCAATATTTAATAGAAAGAGTGCGCTTAGCAAAAAAAATAAAATCCCAAAATACAAACAATAAATCAGTCCTATCTCGCGTAACAACAGTAACATTTTTTTTTCTAAATTGCAAATATACCTTATTATACTAATTTTTTTTTTATAATATCCTTTACCAACAATCACTTTAATACTATAAAATATTTCGCATAACCACACAAACCCAGTAATCTCGTATATCGGAGATTACGATAAAAAAAAACCTTGAATTTAAATATAAGTTAAAAGTAACTGAGCTATTTAATCTGTGTTTGTCGGTAATTTTCAAAATCTGGTCAAATCTCGTTATCAAATTTAGCAAAGATTTAAATATGTACGAGCTCGAATGTGGAATGCAAAGCTTTAATGTCAAATCCTCAACACTAACACAGAGCATTAAAACTGCAACTCTATTTGACATTCTATAAGCTCTTCATGACTGCAAATTAATTCATTTATATGCAAATATTAGTCTTAGTGTATTTATATTACTTTATGTGTATAATTAAGTCAAAAAATAAATATAAAGTATTATTATGATTTTTTTCATAAAATGTAAATAAATATAATTGTTATGATGATCAATGAATTTGCTGATATGAAAACTGAAAAAGTGTACTTAATTATTATTTATTTTTTAAATATTCTTATGTAGATTTTATATGCACAAAATAATTTTAAACTATTGCTAAATTAAAAATAAATGTTTGCATAACGAATTTTAGTTTTATTTTGCTGAGCTTTAGTATTTTTGCCCCAGAACACGCGAGTATGTTACTATAACGCGTGTTATGAACCTCTTTTTTGAAACCAAGCACAATTAGAATGAATCAAATATCTTTAAATGCCGGAAATTTTCATGTTAATCGTCATGTCTTGTAGAAAATTTATAAATACACTATAATTTATAAAATGTGATAGATTGTCTCTATTAATATTGATTTCCATTTACATTTTAATACAAAACTAAATAGCATATCTTTGCATTTGATGATAGAGTTTTTCCATTTTAACTTTTATCATATATCAAATGTTAATCTAAATATGCGACATGCGAAAAACTTCATTCAATTTATTTTGTAAAAGTGCCAAATACAATACTTTTCCAAGAAAATAAAACTTGATCCAAAAGTTGATGCAAGTCTCATGCTCCGACGAGAATCAACATCAATCCCGGACTGACAGAGCAACTTAGTTCATCCACTCAACTTACGGAAGAAGTACAAAGTTTTCGTTCACAGCACAACTTCCTGTTAACCTCCAACCTTCCTTTTGCTTGCATCTCAGCAGTCAAACCACCCTAACCCCATTATTTGCTTGTAAATTTCAAAAAACTTATTCTGAACGATGAATTCAAATGAAAATTTAACCGCCGAATTGTTTATTTGATATGACAACGGTTTCCTTGGGCCAACGTCTAAGTTCAGACCTCGTGTCAATGTAATATTTCCCCCTCGACGGCTAGCCGCCAAGGGTGGTTTTCTCTCCCCTTCTCGGCCGCGATAATTCCACCGCCAACTTCTCTTCTACCCTCGACCACCAAATGGTGGACCTTCAACCAATATTATTGACTCGGAAACTTTACGATGAAACATTATTTCCTACACAAGCCCATAAAAATAACATCCAATAATAAAACCGCACACGTACGCCTATTGGATGTGTGTGCTTTTCGCATTGAAACACAAAAAATTATACCCGGCGCCGACAAGTGTCTCGTTTTTTTTTGTATATACTATTGTGGCTACATCTATTTCCTTTTAAATCTTGATAACACTGTACATACACAATTGTACATTATAATACATAATTTATATGTGAATATCATATAATTCAATCTTTGTTGCAAAACATTAAAAACAATTCATCTCTAGCAAAATTATGCAGAAGGCATAAAATCCAGAAGTTATGAGAAAAATTGTATATAGACAAATGATATGATATATAGCGTTGATATAACAACGAAATATATCATTTTTATCAGACACTGTATACAACACAATGCTTTACATGGACCGAGCATACTGACTCGAAACCTGCAAAGTGGTTAACTTATATCAAACCTGAGAAAAGCACGACTGCGTTGACTAGACAGAATAAAGTGCCTCAATCAATACAAAATTTATCAGCAATTTTATTTTCAATATATTTTTTATTTTTCTCTTTAAAAAACTAATATCACATCGATTATTTCGAAGAATTTCGAAGATTCACAATTTTTGTATCAAGTTAAATCATTTTGATAGCAAATCTTTATACTTTGGTTCTATATTTTTATAAAACTCACAGAATAAATCATTATTATTTGGGTATATTAAGCCTGAATACTAAAACGCTTTTGTTCTTGATTTCTCGCTTAACTTTATTTTCCCAAAAATTTTATAAAAATATCAATCTACTTTTTCACATGATTCACTAAAATACCAGTTAAAATATAACTTTACTAGTAATACACATTCACTGTAACATATAATACATGTATATAGCACATGTTTTTTTTATTATTATTATTCAGCAAAATATTCATACTTTTGGGTATAAGCACGTATCATAAATTACATCATAATATTCACGTGTTTGCTCGCCTGTCTCATTTTTGTCCCTAATTACCCTACCGCCATCCTGCGCGGCACCTACACACCACTAGAGGGGCGTTAAAGGCGATAATGAAGAAAAAGTTTTAAAAACCCTGTGTCGCCTGTTTAATAACGAGGAAAATCTCTCATTAAAAACAAATTTGCACGGGAAAGTCGAGCGCGAGACACTAAAACACCGCGAATGAATCCCAGGGCTAATGTATCGGGGGGTCGGAGACGGTTCGCGGTCCCCTCGCACCGAATTAAACCTCCCTGCTCGTGTGGATATGTAATTACGTATGTACTATATTTTGTATATACGTACTATACACGTACATATTTTAATCTTAATTATATTCCTGGAATCTTCCATGTAGATGAATCTTTTGTTCTGATCTGGCGTAAAGTTGAGTTATGTATGTTGTATGTATGATTTAATAATACTTATATATTTCGAAACATATATTGAATTTAATTGACTAACTCTATGATACTAAAAATTGCATTGTATTTACCTTTTAGTGTTACTTTCAGTAACAATGGAGTTTTAATTTGCTGTTATCAGATTATAACCAAACACGTCGCATCCTTTATATATAAATACTAATTATTTAATTAATTAAATAATATACTTTATATATCACTGAAACTTTTTACAACTAATTTTTGAATATTAAAAGTAACATATAAAATAAGTGCCATCCAGCATTCGACTGAATTTATGTATTTGAAAGTTTTAAGGGGTCTCCAATAGTAGTAAAGCCCTTTAGTTGCCTTGTAGTTCCAATCCAAAACCCTTCTATAAGGCGTTTGGAATGGATCTTTCCTTCAGTTCTAAAGAATCTTTAATAGTAGCTGAAAACATTGAAGCTTTAGTGATGTTTTTATTTTTATTTTTCTCTGAGCAAACATTTTTTTGCTACTTCAATATCGTTAATGCAACTCTATTAGTTTTTGTGCCACTCTACATTTAAGTTTTAATGAGACATGATAGTTTTATAGTGAACATTTATTTTACATTATGTTACATTCTTTGTTCTGTGGTTACCATACAGTTGTTTTCGCCACTGTTTTATTTTTTAATTCTTAAATGTGTAAGTTTATTACATAAATTTAATACAACAAACAATTACTGTGTAGTTAATTTAAATTACGATAAATTTAAAAATACTTACTAATTGCGAAAGTTAATTGATGGTGAAGAAGTATTTTAATATTATATTTTAATGTATATTAATTCATGTTTTATATGTAATGTGTTGATAATATATATGAGGAGGGGGATCAACTTGGTTTTTAACTTGGATATGCCAAAAGGTGATCATTGAAATCTTATCAATTTTTCAACACTGAGTTTTCTCTTTTATTGTTAAACCTTTTGTCGAGGCGAGTTGGTATTTCCTTTTCATAATGTTAAAAATGGTCGTTTTAATGAACTTTAAGTTAACGGTGCAGCTGATTGGAACCCCCACAAAAGATTAAAAAATATAAATTATATTTTAAGCCACGGATATACTATTCCTATAAAGCGCAGTATTAAAACATATGACCAGCACGATAAGTCGATGACTGATACCTAAAATGAAAATGAACCTTAGATTTTTATTTTCTATTTTTCTGGGTATCGGAATTTTCTAATACCATCGTGATTAATATGCTTCTTAAAATCAAACATTGATTGTAAGTTATTATAATTGTTAATAATTGATAAAATAGGTGGTACTTAATAGGCTTTGATGTTAATCTGATGTCTAGTTACTTACTTGTAGGTGTTGATTATGTTTACCCATTATAACGCCTGTAAAAAACTTTTTGCTAGTTTTCTAGCTATTAGCTAACTCTTTAATCAAAATTCCAAAGAAGTGTGTTAATTAAAATAACATCTAAACTAAAACTCTGCTACCGAAAACATTTAATTAACAAAAAAATTCTGTCAGATTATTAACATACAAGCGCTCTATTTTTATAAAAATTCAATAAAACGCTCCCGGCAAATATGGCATGCTTCATAAAATTCCAGATTTCCTCGAATACTTCACCCCTCAGATGAATTCCATACTTGCATACCCTAATAAAATATCGGCTTTCACCACCTCGGAGAAGAGAGAGAATATGCCAGGCAGCCGATTGACATTTTAGACAATATTCCCCACACCTACACCGTCGAAAGGTCCCCACTTCACTTGGATGTTTAAGTTGTTTAATCTAAAACCCTTGTCGCCGTTCCGCGGCAAGCTATATTTATGTATAAGAAGAAGCGCGGAAGGTCTCACTCTACTTCTTACGAGACCACTCGCCTTTTGACGACCCCTGCTTACTTTTATGATGATTACATTGACATCTTTATGACTGAGTCACCAAACTGCAGTTTTTTCCGGTTAATTAATCAAGGATCAGAGTCTCTTTCACTCGAAGCTAATAACAATTTAACTCTTGGAAAACTCTTTTGTTATATTACATTTCCCGTAAGATACTAAATAATTGATATAAAGAGGTGCAAAGCCAACAATATATATTTATAATCGCGTGCTATTGCGCATAAAAAGGTGTTATTTTTTTACACATATTATATATATATCCGACTACGAAAAGCGGCTTATGTTACATAAAAAGGTGAGCCTTCATTCAATGAGCTCCAGTTATTTTTTATTCATGGATTGTACGCCGTAAGGTGCCATTTATTTATATGGTATTGTAAAATATTTAACCGTTTTCGTTGTAGAGGAAGAATACTTGTTTTTTGTTCGTCTTTCAAATAAAAATTTACGATTATGGCAGAAAAGTTTTAGGTAAATTGTTTTGCGCATAGTGCGGAAGTTTCTTGATTAAATTGAGTAATTTGCGAAAAAAGCTTTTTAACAACAGAATCTAATAATATTTTTAAATATAAATAAATATACATTTACAATATTAAAGGCGTAAAACTAATACATGTGTACATGCAAATTAAAGTTCATATACATTTGTATTTTTATTGCAAACATATATGTATATAATAATATCCTGTTGAATGTGTGAGGGGTGTTTAAATATAGTGAAGTATTTTTATTCGTGTTTGCGTCCGAAAGATCCAGTCGTCTCTGAAGCGGATTAATCTCTAGAATCCGGACGTCGTGCTGAGCCAGGGTTGGCGTGAAGAGGGAAGCGGCTATTGATGGCCGGTAGCTTCACTTGGTACGAGTCCAAATTAGAGAGCCCAATTGAAGTTCTTTATGATGTTGTGGAAAGCGAGTCTCAAACCAAAGTTGTGCTTCGTTTTTATACACATGGTTAGCTTGAGGGAGGCTTAGTGCTCACACACTTTTTGGTTTTGTGACTAATTATGATAATCAGGGGTGTAATTAGATAAGCCTGTTTTTTAACTGAATTTTTTTATTGCATTTGACAGTTTGAGCAGATCATATAAACAGATTTTGAATAAGCGAATCTGATAAAGATCTGAAAACGTTGCGACAAAGTGCTGTCCTTTGATATATGAAAATTTTGAAAATATACAAAAAGTTTTGAATGGCTATTGTGATGCTACAATTTTAATTCAACTATTGTCACATACGGTCTGCACCGGTCGTCATGAAAAATGCCTTAGCGGATCTTCAAGTTATGTCGCTTTTAATGCATAGAAAGTTTTGATTCACACGATCATTTTAAAGAAAGCTTTATGTAAAGTGACGAGAGTGAGTGAGAGATAAGGTCGTGCGTTACATGCGTTTTGCACGCCTATTTCTATTCACTCACTCTCGGTACTTAACGAGCGAGCGAGTGAAAGAGAATGTATCTCACCGTACGTGCCTATTCTTTATCTATATTTTGTTTGAAACATACATTTTTGCAATCTAGCGATGGCCACGTGAAGCCATTTCTTCTTATCTGAGTATTAATGTAGTTCTTAGATAAACAAAGCAAATATGAGGCTGTTTAAAGTAGTTGAGAAAATCGTAAACAATTTTTTGCCATTCAAATTCTTCCGACCTCAAAACATCCATATGTTCAAACTTATAGCACGAATCCATCCTTTCTAATGCAGTGATATAAAAAAATTTAGCGTTTTTAATATTCGTATAAATTATATTTTTAACAAAAAAAGGCCCAATAGAAATTCTTGAGAAATTTGCCGATATTTCGAGAATGAAAATTCGGATACCTAATGAGAGACCAATTAACATCTTATGTTGCTTTACTTTTGATATAATTTCACGTGACTATAATTGTCAACTTTACAGAAATGACATAAATTTTACAATAAATAAATAATTTTGATCTTCTAAATGTATTGGTTATAAGGAAGTTTTTATGTTCATTTATTTTTTAGACAAGTCCTTAAACAATAAAATTTATTTTGCCACAATTCTACGATTGTTTGCTATCGAATCTGAATTTCGAGAGGTTGAACGACGTATGATAAATCAAATGCTGCTTTCCTTTTGATATAATTTCACGTAACTCCAAATCGAATTTGACATCTGTGAATTTGCTACCATGAATGTGATGCATTGGAGTCAACGAATAGGATCTTAAACTAGATGAAATATTTCATTGTGCGCATAAAAGTCTTATGTATACCTATGAAACCATTCTTAAGCCACGTTTAGGACCGCGTTTTTACGATACAGCAACACTTGAAGGCTTCGAGCTTTATAGTTTTCCTCGACTGCTTTGCAGATGTCTGAAACTTTCAAAACGCGGCAAGATGTTGCAGCATGATTTATGCTAGCAATTTTTCATACTGCAGCAATTCAAATTTTTTTTATGCTTTCTAGCACGGCTTTAGAGATATTGGTTTTAAAATGAACTACAAATATAGCACAGTCGTTTTAATTATAATAAAATTAGAAGTAATACAACCCTTTGTAATAAATCAATTAATAATTAGATGTATAATGGTTTAGTCCGCGTTTAATTTTAATACACGTGTATTAACCTTCACCCCAAAAAGTTTTTATTCCCTGGACAGTTTTCAAAATATGACAACTGACGCAACACTGTTCGGACATTGAACGTTTGAATTTTATCTCTAGGGGTGGTATGGGGGTGGTGTATACCCGGTCGAGAAAAACGATGAATTGCTAAAATGTCCGTCTGCAACGTCGTCGGGTGTAGCAGTAGATATTCGGAAACACCTTCTCGCCCTTGTCGCTGCAGATTGTTCGAGCATCATCCCCTGATTTGCATTTAGATAGAATTATAATTGGCCAAGTTTCGGGCAACAACTTTGTGCGGCACTCAACTTTTGACCGTTTCGTCGAGAGCCACTCCCGCACTGTTATTGAAAATTTAAACTCGGTCGTTCAAAACCAACCGTCCGCACAGAATATATCTATAGTACCTAGGTATAAAAACGAAATGCGATATTGGTACAATAAAATACTTTTCGGTGTAATACCATGACGCCGTCAAAAAAAATAAAACTGTTATTTTTTCTATATCGAATACATTTTTATAAAGACGCTGGAAAAACACAAATTTATCAAAAGATAATATTTTATATCCCCCACTTGATAATATAAAACCATTACGATAGGTTATGTGTATAAGTCGTCAATAAATAATACCTAAAATCGTTCTAAGCACAAATGAAATTTAGTAGGTTTTGTTCAGTTCTATCGTATTTAAGAGATAATCACAGATTAGGTTTTTCTAGATTTTTCTAATATCACTTATGAATATCTAGATAAATAATTTCGGCTTTTTTCTAATGAAATCTATTTATTTTAAGCTGTAATTATATTTTATAATAAATAACTGTTTTACAGACTTTGATTTCAGTATTGTAAGTATTGATTTGATTTGCCCCATTGTATCACATTGGACGAAACTCTTTATATTATAGCATAATATATTTTAAATATTTACACACTACTTCCTAAAATCTTTTACAAAATACATATTATTTTATCACACGTGGTGAATAAAGTATAGCAATATAATCCCCATATTTTTTATCAGAAAAATTGACTGATATTAAAAAAATACTTAAAAAACGGCCTGCAATTATTGCTTCAGAGTTTTTTCCGTTTGCTCACAAATTGGATATAACGATCAGTAATTTTAATAAATTCTCAGTAAAGTATAGTTATATTTTTACTTATTGTTGACATTTTTACAGTTGCGTTGCTAGACGCTATGAATTAAAAAACATTATAAAATATTGTATATCAAAATCACATATAATTCTATAGTCAATCTGAACTTTACTTTAAAAACCTACTAATTGTTTATGACAAAGTTACTGACTATTTATTATTGTTGACTTACTATATATTAATGAAATAATTGACTAAACAATCTTTTAAAACTTACCTTCTAAATTCATACTATAAAAACAGTAAAAGGTGACAGAAAAAGTAAGCATCATATTACTAACATATATTAAAAACCTTAACAAGTTTCCTAATAAAGTTACAAAATTATAAAAAAATCTCAAAACATCACTCTAAGAACATAATAAAAAATTGATATATTTCAGCTTAAAATTAACTCAATATCATACATACTATAAAAACTATAAAAGGTGGCAGAAAAAGTAAGCACCATAACACTAAAATATCTTAGAAACCTCAACAAGTTTCCTTATAAAGTTACAAAATTTAAAAAAATGTTCAAAACATCGCTCCAAAAATATAAAAAAGTTTCTTAAAAAAATGTCAGCTTAAAATTACCTAATAAAACTTATTTTGTATCGCCATTGAAACTGTAACAGCTATGTATAAAATCATTAAAACGAATCACTGAATGGTTTCAAAAATCTTAGCAAACGTTCTAAAAGTTTTTAAATTTAAAACTAGCAAAAGATCATAGAAAGCTTTAAAAGCTTCCTAAAAACATTTTATGTATGTATTTTTTAATAACAAAATAATCCTGGAATATGCGCATTCAATCGATCTCATTATTTAAATAAAATTCTGAGCTTACGCATGTAATGTTTTATAATTTTTTTGAACCACTCTGTATTTTACTTCATAAGCTAACAATCTACAGCTCGCCAAAACGTTAAACAACAGAGGCCAACGTTATTTTGTACTTAGAATACTTATACCGAAGCAAATCTCGCATTGTCTCCATTATTTACAACTTTTTACAAACTTTGCGAATTTTTGTCCAAATATTTGGAGAGACGCTCAATCGAGAAGCGAAAAGTTGCGAAAGTTGAAGTAAAATATTTAAAGAAGATATAAAATGGTCGTAACCTTACTGCTGCTGCTGCTCCAACGTTGATTTAATTACGAAAACTTTCCTGACAATTTCCCGAAAATATTTTTACTCACAGTTGATTGATGGGCTTCGGGTTACAACCTTAATTTTAATTTAAAATATTCTTATATTAATCATATTAAAAAACTATGAAATTTTGACTAGTAATATAAATCATAAAATATTAAATCGTTCGGAACTTTACGATCAGATTGTGACGGTATCGACTTTTAAAGATCTTTTGGGCCGCTTTAGGCATAACATTCTTACGTAACACACCACGTAAAATAAGGAAAAGTCTCAGATATTGATTGCGCGTCTGGCAAGGGGCTTTCTTTCACTCTTTTTTTGTCTTTCGCGCTTTTCTTTCATGCCGAACAAAGCTGGTATAGATTAGCGACTTTGTTACATTCGTAAGGGTGTCAGATACCATTAGGGGCCGTTTATAAGGGCTTTGCGAACGAGACTAGACGTTAAAAATTAACGTCAATCGCTGAACATAGGAGACAAAGGGCACCAAGTAGAGTTAACGTAATATGATCCGAACTAACTAAAGAGTAGCTTTTTACTTATGAATTCTTGAGGATTAAACTTTGTTGTTAGATTAAAAAACGACCAACAGATGACTTCACAGTCTGAAACTTTGCTCATTCCGACGTTGTGTTGTACAAAGGAGCACTTAAATACATCCTGAGCATCTGCTCCTTATTGCCAAACTATGGCTTGGAAATTACACGACACGGCGGAAAAAGGAATACAAGAAAGTTACCAAGGGTGGAGATGCAAGTATTTGATTTTGTACAAGAAATTCTTTTAATGAAGTCATAAGAAATAGAGGGCGCTTTGAACTTTCAATATTGCTAAAATACCTTTTAAATATAAGTAGTAATTACAAATTATTTTTTTAGATGCATTTAGAATTACTTAAAAATTATATGTATCCTTAAAATACTGAAGTTTCACAGTCTATATAAAAACCATCCCTTTGCTTTTGTATCCACTAATCATTAACTTCGAATATTTTTGTGTCTTACTTGCGAATCGATGACGCATAATTTATTTTTACTTATTGCGCAGCATTCAGTGCCTATTCAATGTATAATTCAGTTGCATATATAAGGGTAAATTTATATTCTTATAACTAATCATGTTTTTTATTTATTTCCAGGTTCGAACACTCTTCGTAAGTGGACTGCCTATGGATGCTAAACCACGGGAGCTATATCTTCTATTTCGAGCTTATGAAGTGAGTAACACAATCAATGAAATTTATTACATACATGAATACATAAATGAGCTTAATAGCGTATAAAAAACATTTATCATCGTGCATATAAACCGAACCCTTTTATGGCATGTCATCCACGTAGTACGTATTTTCGCGTAAAGAAAGGCGTAGATATAGCTGAAACGGTACCACCCAGGACAAAACTGGTTATTTTTGACAATACTCGTACTATACAGTGTCTGGAACGGTTCCAATGCCAAACTCACGCCATCTACACATTTACACTTGATGTTTTATAACAATGTATCGTATACGACTACTGTAGTCAATGTTATTACAAATTACTTATTTATATGGTTATGTAAAAAGCGATGGATCGTTCCTACTGAAGCTCTGTGTCGTTTTGAAGCTTGGTGACACAGTATGACGACCTGACTAAAGAACCTGCTTTTTAAGAAAAGCAGGCTCTTTTTTTCATGCCTAAAGGTACTGAAATGTGCATGTCAATTTGGCGTAAGCTTCACTGGTGCTGAGTTCAGGACTGAACTCTCGTATGTTTCTTGACCAATCATTGGTGACTTTGGTGGTGCTTGGAATCCCGTTCTATTCAAAAGCTTCTGCATAAAACATGCAACGACAGGATTTGTAGGTTTTGCTACCTACTCATATAAAAGAAAACAAAGCTGCGAAACGATTGATTATTTCAAAATGACGCATTCCTTCGTGCCAAATATACCTTGCCATAGTAATTTAATTTAATTAAATATTATTTTACAAAATTCATTAACATGTATTTGCCTAATGGATATATTTATTTATTTTTCAGGGATACGAAGGATCTTTGTTAAAAGTTACAAGCAAGAATGGAAAAACAGCATCGGTAATGTATTTGCTAATATATTCTTCACACAATTTAGCTCATGATTATTATACGTATAATTTATAGCAAATGTATATTTATTTACAATAAATATTTTCAGCCCGTTGGGTTCGTTACATTTCACACTCGTGCCGGAGCAGAAGCTGCAAAGCAGGATTTGCAGGTACGTACTACAATTAAACGTTAAGATAACATTAAATTTAAAATCATAAAAAAATCAGGATATTCTCTATTAATATTTATATTTCATATAAAAATGGCAAAAATTGTATAAAAACATTAATGTTTTAATATCAATAAAAAAAGCAAAGATAATCAATAATTTCAATGCTTAATATTTATTGTATTGATGATACTAACCTCACGTTTTTCAACTGCCAATAGCACTGTATTTAAACTTGAAAGAACCATAAATCTGTTGAGCTTCATGGTTCTTTGTCATCGTCAACATTGCTGAGTACGCTTTGATCAATTATAAGCAATTACTTTAAAAAAATACACACTCGCGGTGTTGAAAGTTGGCGTGATAATATATCTACATCTATTATATTTATTTTAGCAGCAAACCTTTGATTTTCACAAATACGCTTTCGATACCTCTACAGTGCTTAATTTTGCATATCTGTTGCCTTTCTACCATAGACATTAATATTTATATATATACAAATAAATAGTTCTTGCCTTAAAATAGAGGTATATTATAAAGACTTTAAGCTGCTATTGATATTTTGAGCAAAAATAATAATAAAAACCCTTATGTATAATCTCAACCTATCTTTTCACATGAACATGTATCTTTAATTATCTATTAAAAATGCGTGGTTCATATGAAAGATTTGCATGATGTGGTTATTTATTAAGATTTGACTTCACATCCCCAGCACTGTGTTTAATCACACACATATTATGCTGTGGCAAGTATCGATGTAATTATTGTATTAAGATTTCCTATTTCAGAATCATCTAAATCGTTAAGTTACATAATATATAAAGAGTGATTCGTGATAATTGCTATAAAAATGAATGTGAATACCTCTGTTGCTTAATTGTTTAAAGATTAGTTTTAGTGTTTCAATTTCAAATGTACAATGTGAACTTCAATCTATCCATTTGAGTAGCTTATTATCTCTTACAATATCTCCATAAATCTGGATCAGTGAGGCTTGTTAAACTTGAAAAGTTGCATAATGTTCCGTGAAATTTATTGCAGAACTCAAATATAATTGGTTAGTTTTCTGAATTGAAATAACTTGCTGAAAAGCTTGGCTTCTTTTTAACTGCTGTTCAGTGATCAGCCCATTGATCTATTGTATCTTTTGTTTTCTACAGTCAGCCTGTTGTAACATTGCTCAATAATCACAATAACGGAGATGTTCACATGTCTATTTACATCAATATTTGAGAATCATCCTTTATGTATTACAATCTAAGATCTTCCGTTTTAGTTTTAAATTAAATTGCTTTTAAATTTATACATATATACTTATTGATTTCTGGAAGATCTGTATTACTGTATATTGAAATTTTGATGTGACAAGCTTTAGAGAGCAACAAAGTTCTTATCGTACCGCTTTTGCGGCGGTCAAATGTTCACAGCAAGGTGTCAGGTTTGATCCTGATATGCCACAAACAATACGACTGGAGTTTGCCAAAAGCAACACCAAGGTCAGCAAACCGAAGCCGGCGATTGCTACAGCCGCGCCCGCCGCACATCCTGCATTGATGCACCCACTCACTGGACGTAAGTACCCTTGCCCTATCCACTTCGACGTACAAGAAAACTGAATCACAATACCCTAAACAATATTCACAAAGCATATCAATCACATATTCTTACGTTTTCTTATATGTCGAATAAAAAAAGATGCAATAATATTCAACAACTTATGATTAAATCTCATGAAACAGTATCCTCTCTTATTGTTCACCAGTGAATATAGTATGTTTTTTTTACTATGGTTATATTATTGCATCACATTTCCTAGTGTATATCCATTAATATAGTTTAAATATACCACCGTCGCAAATAAATTCAATTAAACCCCAAAAAATAAATCAAATAAGTTAAATCGGAGTCAATTTTGTATGAATTAAGTTATAACAACACTAATTATCAATACAATTTGCTATATGAAATCATAATGTGGATTAACAAAGAGGTTACTTTTGTAAATGAATGTATTTATTCATTAAATTTATTTATTTTCTCACAACTAATGCAAGGTTTTGTACCTTTGACGTGCTACATTATATTTGCCTTGTTCACAATATCACAATATGTATGTCAAGAATCATAAAATATGTCAAAAAGAATTTCTTGGCGTATTTTGTGTCCCTATCTACTGATTAAGTTTATAGTGGCACTATATAAATATTCTGTGCCAACCCGTAGGCGAGTATCGCCATATAGATTAATTATTATATTTTAAAAATCCAGCATATACTAAATCACATTATTCTTACAATTTGTATATCTACATAATGACATTTATTCACAGGCTGCCATAATTCAGAGCAAAACATTTATTCTATAATACTACAGACAAAAATAAAATATTTTTGCTTGTTATTACTTTCTAAGCTGAGTCCTTAGTGTGCCAGTAACATGGTTTTCGTCCGCATCGTTCCACGGGCACCAACTTATACCTCTTAAAGGCAGTGACAAAATCCTTCGATTCTACAATGCAGGTTGCCATAGTCTATACAGACTTTCAGTTGCCATAGTCTATACTGAATTTCTGAAATATGTACAAGAGGGAATACAGATAGTATCTGTATTTGTATCTTAATGCCTTTTTTCTAAGAGCATTGAGATAAAATGAAGCACTTTTTAAATTTGCTGAGGAGCAGTGTAGACAATCCATCGATGCTTTTGAGCTGCGGGTTCCAGAATACCCTAGAGAGTCCTGATTGCATCCTTTATTCTAACCGTCATAGCCTGGACATCAGCGCTCAATAGCACTCCCATTACAAAAGCAATCCAACTTGCCAATAATTTATGTAGGATTGTACACATCTCTTTTAGGTGTGCGCCACTATATGTTTGAGCTGACGTATATGCATATAAAATGTTTGAACGATTTTTTACAAAAGCATTGTGACACATTAGTTATTCTTTTAAGTCATATGATGGTCAAATTTGTAATAAATAAATAAATTTGCCTAACTTAGTAGTTCTACTTGTAGAAATTAAAAATGGTTTCATAGCAAATTGTATTGAAAAATAATAACCGATGCAACGTCCCGCGCTATTTATGTGCACATTTAAATGTTCTACAAGACAATTATTTTTGTGATACTAACAAACTTATATTTAACATTGTTCTAACTATAAAATTATATATTATACAAAGATGTATCATCCAAACACTTCTAAATCGTCCCATCATATATTATTTACCCTAACGTACAACATTGCAAAATACACACTTGTAAATTTCATCCAGCCTCCTACAATATATAAATCAGCACAAACCACATCAATGAGCATAGTTTTTCCGCTAAAATCACCATTATGTATACACTGTCACATTATGTACAAGCTTCAAAGAAGATAAATATTATATGATTACACGTGTTATTCACAATAGCTTTTTCTTACAAGCGCTGATACGTCAAAACTAATGTGAATATATATTTTAATAATTATTAATATATGTATGTACATATTATAAAAATATTTTATTTTATTTATATTTAATCATAAATACAAAAAAATAAAGTAGTTTGTGAAAAATAATAAGTTTAATTTCTGGTAAGTTAAATTATTATTAAAACAGTGTGTATTTATATGTAAATACAATAACCCAAAACTTTTAACCGACTAAAGCATTTAACAGATCAAAATACATTTACACAAAATTTATTTTATATAGGTACTCAAAACCGTTACACATATATTTAAAAAATGCATGCAATAATCATTTACAAATTTTTCTTGTAAAATATTTTACTAAACTATATTTTCAGACCAAATGTTTGATTAAATTAATATTTTCCATTACATAATTTCAATATCTAGCTAACAATTCACGAGTATAAATAATATATATTTGATAATACCACTTGCACAAGAGCTTTTTGTTATATCGTCCGCACAATGATAAATTTGTCTGAAAGTAATGATATACATAAAACAGCATGCAAAAGAAGCTAATTAATTATTTTGCTTCTTATTAAAATTTAACATTCTCTGTGTATAAAGCATGACTGATGAAGTTCTTTATTGCTGTTGTTCTTTATGGATTTAATTAAATATGATATTAATTTGGTCTGAATGTGACAGTTATTATGACACATCTTTGTTTAGACGTTGAAGAGGAAACAATTAATATTTGGGTTTTTTGTGTAAAACATTATCGAGATATAGTCTTGTATCCTTTAAGCTTAAGATTGATGAAGTACTATAATGAAATTCTGCTAGTTTAATCCAAAATAAGACATGAACACAGAATTAGTATTTTGATCAAATATCTATTCTAAAAAATTACCAAATTTATATAGTTTAGATAACATTATATAAAAATATCATTTTACTTTATAATATTTATTTCTTAGAAGTAAAATTAATAAGATTTTTTATACATTAGAAGTGCACACATAATATATATGGAGATGTCTCTTTTTATGGTACTGAAGAATACTGATCACTTTAGATGTGATGAAACAACTTTATTACATCTGAACATAGTATTGCAATAAACTGTTGATAGTAATTTAATCAAAACCATTTAATTAAAATATTATAGTTTTTCGTTAATATTAAATTAACAATTCCTTTTATTTATTTCCTTAGTATTTAGATCTATACTATGCACTGAGCAAAGTTTGCAACACTGTCAACAACATTACGTTGAATCAGGTATTTTATAATCAAATCTGTATATTTTTATATTTGTATGCATTTAAAAGCGATAGTGAAAAAGCTCTATACTTTATTTTATATCTCCCAGAAAACTTATTAGCGTTCAAGTGCATAAATAGATACTACATAGTTAATAACTTATATTTCAAAATTTGGTTAAACTATTTGTTAACGAATATAACTTTGTACCCATTATACAATCAATCTAGCAGAATTTTATTACATGTCTACTTATCATTTATTGAATATAATTTTACCTTTGCAATGCTAATGTTTCCGTTTCTTTCTTCAGAGCTAGCGAGTCCGTTTTTCCCGGGTGCTGCCGAACTATGGCCGCATCCGTTGTACAGCGCTGACCAGATACCGGGGCTACAGCACGCGGCCCTAGTGCATCCGGCCCTGCACCCGCAGCTGCCGCCTGTGCGTTCTTACCTCTGACTAGCTGCCGATCGACCACACCACCATGTAAGCTAATAACCATAATACACCACACAATTAATCATACTGGCTTAACTTTACATTGAACATTACATCTGGCATGGAGAATTAAACGATAACATTTAATGTTTATGTAACTCTAATCTGCCTCTAACAATCTTCTTGATGTAACTAAATGGCATGTATATATTCAATGTAGTGACGGTGTAAAAATTGTTTCATCTTGTTTTTCTGCTCACTGTTCATAGAAGATTATAACTTAATCTTCCATATACATTAGATACATATCAATATTAAAATCTTGCAATGATCTTCAATGTGTCATAGGAATGAAGACGAAACACATTTACTGCTATGAATGTATTTTATAATATCATATATGCAATATAAACTTAAATAATAAAATCAGTTATATGGCATTTAAATCAATTTTAGCCCTAAGTCTTCTTTGTTGTTTTCTTATATAAATTATGTATTTTATTTATTTTTAACAGAGTGGACACAAAAATTGACACCGTATTACATTACAAACTTTACAATATGATTTAAATATCTGATTTTAATAATAATAATAAAACAATGTTTTTTTTATTCAGATTCCATGTATCTTAACACATGTTCTCTTTCATTCAAAAATAAGCTTCGTTTATTAAAAAGACATTTTATTGATTAAAACCTAATTTACTTCTTAAAAACAAACAGTGATGTACTTCTTCACTTGTGCTACATATTAGTTTTCTTTTTTATCTATTGAAAACACACATTATAATGGTACGGTTACACTTCGTTCCAGCCCGCAAATAAATGACAACATTTTTTTATGTCGACATTCAAATTGGAGTGTAATGACCGAAAAACGCTTTTCTAATTAAAGCTATTACAATATAAGTGATTTATATATACAAATCACTACATAATTTAAATATGAATCTATGTATTATGTGGTTTTCAACTCACAACTGCAACTTATGGAGCTCAAAAATTGAGTGATGTATTTACATTCCTCCTTGTAGTTGATGTTAAAGTATATACTTTCCAAATATGAGCTTCTTTTTAATATGTATATGGCACACCTTATCAAACGCCTGCTAAACATAAAGAAATGCAGTGGTTTTCCAATTATCTAAGCAATTCTTTGAACTTGCTTAACAGTGGCATGTTGCTGTCCCTTAACCAAATTTCTAAGAATTAATTTCAGACTATTTGAAGTCAATTTTTTAAAGATATTGATAGCACAATAATGCGTCTATAATGAACATACATTGACTAGAAATCAAATAAATTTAAATTCACAGATTTATGATTTTCTTTACATTTTTTAATCGTTTAGATCTATATCTTATAATCGTTTACGAGAAATGCGTATGCTGTGTAATGTTTATACAATAAAATTAAATGTACTTACTTTTTATTTATTGGATTATGAGATACATTGTTAACAATAAGTACATTTTTGTGTCCGCTCTGTAAATCATAACCTTCGTCGTTCAATGTGATAATTCTAAATTTATTTATATATTATTTATTGATAAGATGTTTATGTACATTTCTTTTATATACAAAATAGTAATAACGAACAACACAATAAGCTTATTTTTTATTATGCTTTGGTTCAGCCCCCCCTGTCGGTGGGGTCGTGCCTGCTGCCAGCACCAGCGCTGGGCTCGCCTGCAGGTGTAGGTGCACCAATGCCGCCTGTACCTTCAGCTGCGCCCTGCTCTACACTCTTTGTAGCAAACTTGGGCCAGTTCGTGTCAGAGCATGAGCTCAAGGAAATATTCAGTAGGTCAGTTGAAACCCTACACAAAATATCACTATTGCACACAAACTTCTTCATAGTATGCTTATAATACATTATAACCAAATATATAAAAATGCTTAATTAAACTTATATACATACATACATTATTTTATATTATATAAATATTAATACAACTCACACAAATAAATAATATAATCAATAAGATAGGATAAATTTCTTTATAAGTGTGTAAAATTTGAGACTGTCGAGAAATCCGACGTATTTCGACTTAAATATGTTTATAATTATAGTTATTTATGTTATGAGTAGTGCACTAAAACAGTGGTATTGTTCCGCACATAATTATACTTTAATCTAATGAATATGGCAAGAGAGTTCCTTTATATTAAACAATTGCCTTTTGCACGATTTATATTAAATTATCCGTCATGAGAAAATATTTTGATTACTCTCCATTTATATATCCTAATTAATGATGATTTTATATTTATGTTTTTTTAAAACACTCATGGATAAATTTTAAAACTAGCCAAGTCAATTAAAATATGATTTTTAATGATTTTTTGAGCTAATGTATTCATCGGCTTCCGGCTCAATTGTAATTTTGATTTTTAAAATACATATAATCTAAATTCAATTGAACTTAGCAGTAGAACTTTCGATACTGTCTTGTTTTATATTCATATTTAATTAATACAATAGAAATACATATATTAAAATGTGTATGCTGAATCACTTAAATTTAGATGAAACCGCTATATAACTGAACTACAAAATGCTCGATTTGTTTTAATATGATGTTATTTATATATTCCCAAAAACAAGATACAATACTAACACTGACATTTTAGTTAATAAAATGTGTAATTTTATAAATATGATTTTTTAACCAATACGAGTATTAATAATAATTCTAATCAAAAACTCTGCTGCAATTTGTGAAGTTATGGATAAAATATTAATATAAATTCTCTTTATTGTGAACTGATTGAATTTAACATATAGCTTCATACATGTCTCGTTATGGACATATCTGTATTTTTACTATTATCATACTTATAACAGATCCATTTGACTTACCGTTGCTTCCAAAAGTTAAATTTAAATACATATCTAGATACTTTCTTGCCATAATGTATACCTACGATATTGCACGAGTCACTTTAATACATGTGACGTAAACAATGATATATTTTAATTTTTAAACATAAATTTTTATACAAATTTTGAAATGCCACTCCAATAAATATGTTTATCTTAATTAGTAAGGCATGAATGTTGCTACAAAATATAATATGAATATCTCCGTTACCTTTAAATACATTTTGGTTTAGTATTTTAGAAGAAAAAAAAGAGCAATGCTCAATTGAAGAAGCTTCACAGCTTTTAGTTAACATCTAATAGTCCAAGCACCAAAATCCATTGCTGCAGTGATTGATAACAAAAAATTCATCTCTTTATCGAAGGACGCTTTGAATACTACTTTTCATATAAGATTCAATCATCTACTAAAATCCAGAAGATTTATGAGTATATTAAAAAATCATAGAGCATTTTTGGGCACCAAGGCTTGTGCGTAAAGAAAAATTTAACTTCTACCTTTTATTTTTTTATTAAAATGTAAAAGCAAAATGGAGATTTAATTTTGTAGAAATATTCGTGGCACATCCTTACAAAATAAAAATAATACTACAATTCCTATTGCCAGTATGATCAACCATATTCCGTTTGTTTCACCCCCTTCGTATGAGCTTTATACCCTAGTCACTGTGCTGCACTGCACTATGTATTACATCTCTTCGGTCTCACGTGTTTCGTTCGTTTCCGTTTATTTTTATTGTAAACACCACTTTTTCACATAAGGAATGTTGCACGACACATCACAATCACTTATTGTTGTTTTGCACGGTGGCGGGCTGCAGTTGCGCGGGGTTCTCACGCCTGCGCATGCTCGCAAAGCAGCCGGGGGGGGCGCAGGCGCCTGTGGCCTTCATCGAGTTCCAAGACGTTCAGAGTGCGGCCAACGCTATGGCAAGCCTTCAGGGGACATTCCTCCTCAGCTCTGATCGCGGGGCTATAAGAATCGAATACGCAAAGTCTAAAATGGCAGCCACCGAAAGCGCGGCTTACCATAACGGCTGGCACAACATCGCATCCCTAGAAGTATGAACATCTTAATGTTTTTGCATGTTGCAAAAGGAAATGTGTGATTAATACAATGATCGATACAATGCAAGTTTTCCTTTTGCAACATATATTAACATAGTACTTTTATACTGAATGCTTATTTATTTTGTGTAATAAACAATATGTCGCACATATATGTATGTATATCCTATATTGCTTGTATTATCAACATTTCAATTGGTGTATGTATTAGTATTACGTGTAAAGTCAATAACGGTTGATTATATAATTCACTACAACCAAAATTGTTATATTAATAATATAACAAAAATGGTAAAGGTTCTCTTATAAAGAAATTTACTAATCGAGATACTAATTATTTATTTTATTCATTTAAAAATATTGTATAGTTCTTAGTCTATTATAATAAGTGATTTATGTTACAGTTTCAAGCAAAGTAATTTAGATTATAGTATAGAATTATTTTGGCATCGGCTTTATGTATAAATTATGCAGAAATATCATATATTTTTATCAAATACTATATGATGAGTATAAAACCAAAAGTAGCATTCTCCATTTATGTAGCATAGAATGCCATGACAATTTAAATTCTACTCCAACTCAACAAAAATGTTGGGTAGAGATTAATTTCCCGTAGAAATTGTTTCGGGTATTTAACTAGTGGTGTAACGCTGATTATTTAACTACTGTGAATTTTCTGAAAATTATAAAATCACTTCTCATTTTGATCTTGATTGTTAATAAACTATTTCATATGTAATAGTTTGATCAAAATTAACTGGTGGGCCATTTTCATAGTTCCACTCTGATTTACCTGACCATGGCTGTCACTCGCGACAGCCCAGGTAGGAGATTGGGCCGAGCTTCAGAGTGCACAGTGCATTGAAGCGAAAGCTTGACTAGGTAAGGGTCATAGCTGCTAATGGGCCGTAACCCCTGAGACTACTGAACTAGGTCTGGCTAACAAAAGTCTTAGATTTTGGTAGTTCATTTTTTTTGTCTTTTCTGATATTTCATTGAATACATTTTTATGCTAACCAAACAGAAATAATAAGTGTTTAATAAGCTAAATCTCTTAATACCGAATTAGATGCCTTCTTACTTTGAAAACCTCAGCAAAACTTGCTTTCGCAGTGACCATAAATAAATCTCAGGGACAATCCTTTAAGTTGCTTGGGCAAATTTAAGACATCTTTTTCTTTCCATGCATGCTCTAAAATACACTCCCAATGATTTACAATAAAAATAATATTTATATTAGTTACTATCATTGTAGCTTTTTACATCAAATACAAAAAGGCCATGCAACGATAAGTGTTTTTGCTTTAATGATATTAAAAACATCATATTATTATAGTTTTATTATTGAAAAAGTCAATATTTCAAGAGTTATGTGTGAATTGCTTATAATTTATCTAATTTTATCAAATACATTTGAAGTGAAATTAAATATCTCTTATTGTGTGTAATATTAGGTAAACTACTTTTTTGTATCTCTCATATTATTGTAACATAAATCACTAATATAATAACAAAGAATCTGTATATTAACAATATTTCATCAATACATAAAAAATAAAAAGATAACTTTTACTCAACGTTCCTTAAATATTAAATTATATATATATATATATATATATATATTTATAATCAAAATTAAATATTGATATTTTAGGAACTTCATTATAATGCAATAATCAAATACATTTTGATATTACACATTTATATTATTATTATTATTTTATATATTTACTATTTCTTCAAAAATTGTACTAACATTGCTATTTCGTTTTAGGGACCCAAAATCGGAGAAGAGAGTGAACAACATTAATTCTTATGTACAGCTTACTACCTGACAAGCCGGCTCCATATAGAGCAGAAGATTATCATCATCAACCTTGTCATTTTGTATGTTATGTATTAAGTTAATGTTATGTTGTTATTTATTTAAAAATCAATTTTTAAAATTTGTAGTTGAACTGAATCAAAAGTCAAAACGTCGATTAATTAAATTGAATACGATGAAGATGAAAAAAATAATAATATAAAATAATGTTACATATTAATTTTTTTACAACTCGACGTTTGCGGCTTTATTTATTGTAATGTTATTATAAATAATTATTCTGACATAAGCTATAAACCAAAGGTGCCCTTCAAAAATTACTTTTAAGGAATAAAAGTATTATTACAATGTTGTTTGTAAATTACTTTACATTATTTTTTTATTACTTATTAAATTAATTTCGGCCCGTCAACATTCCTTATATGTAAAGTTGTTAAAAAAAATTAATATATATTATACCTTTATATATTTATATTTTACGAAAGTAATTTTATATCTGTGTCAATTATGATCGTTTACAATTAATTTACAATTTACAATTATGCACGTCAATTTTTATTCATCAATTACATTCTAATTTACTTTTTCTAGCGAATAAGAAAAATTCTTTCCTACAACATTTTACTATTCAAATTTACACAACAATCTTTCCGATAGGAGCAAGGCTGAAGTCAGGTGCCTGCGTTATTTCTTTTTTATCTTCCCATTATTTCACTTTAACTTTTCTAAAAACTAATGACTAAAAGATTGCCTTACAATAAGAAAAATTATGGGCGAACGTACATATACAGAGCCATGCCCTTAGTGCTCTCGTTTTTTGGGTTTTTAATTAGATATTACACCTAATTTAATTAAAAACATGTGGGGGCGCCAATTACGCTGTATGCCTAGGGCTTCAAAGATCTTAAGCATGGCTCTGTATACTTACAAAAAATATATATACATATATATTCATATTAATAATTTCATTATTGCATCCTTCAAGAAAAGGTATATAAAAAAACATGCTTGTCGAGCTTTTGAGAATTAATTATAATGTTATTATCATAATCTGTAGAATAATTATATTTAGAAGTGTAATACTAGCTGGCAATTAATTAATTTTAATTTCTGGTTTTCTTACATTGTTTTTATCATGCTTATATATAAAAAAAAGATATTTATATAATTTATGTATAAATAATATATTTTCGTTTTGTGTAGTCTAGTGTTTAAAAAAAGGGAAATCGTGTAACCTGTAATTGTTTTATTTAGAAAAAGTAGAGAGAACCTAAATAGCAATAAACCAAAAATTAAATCATATAGTAAAAAAAAGATTTAATGTAACTATTTAATGTAAAACTGTATGATTTTGATTATATGTAAAGGTTTTATATAGATTTTCTTTTCGTCATACAAAGGACTGGATGTTATTGTCTGAAAAAGGACTTTAATTGCATAGGACATTTGTTAATTCACACACACACAATTATTTTAATAAATATAGGGTTATCGAGCCACAATATGTTGGTTTTAAAGTTATTGCCTAATATACGGTAGCCCTGTGTATATTTATATATATATACATATTCAAAGCCTTTATAACAATTAATACCTTATCATGTTACCAAATTGATTAAAAGTATGAAACTTAACTTATAATTTGTAACAAGGTAATTTAATTTAAGAATGTTGAATCAATTATAACATTCGATTTGATTTTAACAAAAATTTTATAATATGAACTATTTTTATCCCTAATCTCAATATGAATTGTTTCAATTATAATATTTAGCTTATGTGTGTGGTTTGATGTGATATGATAGTATGCAATATATAAATGTATCATAATTTTTTAAACATGTACGAAGCATATTACATACATGTTTTTTGGCTATTCATTGATGACATATATACATATATGAAAAATATACGTTAGCGTATTTTCGTTTTCAACGAATTCGTAATTTTTTTATAATTAAACTTTGTTAACAAGTATATATTTATAAAAATATACATCTTAATATTATTCTTTATTATGTAATTGTTACTAAGACAGGTGAAACTTGTTAGAGTTGATCTCTTTATACGTGGGCGCAACGCTGCTTGATCCAATCGTTCGTTTTAATAGTTTGACTCAAATACAAAGAGAATCCGCTATAGACAATCATTGCTGATCAATTTTTATTAAAAAAAAACAGTTTGTTTCTGGTTACTTATCAAAGTAAAGCGCAGCGGTGTGCCCACAAATGATTCCGTCCAAATGTGTGTGTAGATTGTTTGTTAGTGAGCGACTCACCGCGGCTGCAAAAGCGGCAACTTACGGGGACTACATTAAACATATCAGCTTAATATTAATCAAAAAACTAATAACCTAATTAATTAAAAAAATGTTTCATCTATAAAATATATGAATACCTTATAGCTAGTGTTTTACGATAGTTCTAGATAATCAATTTTTAGTAACATTAATATATATATATATATATAAAAAATGTAATATTATTGAACGGTAAACCTGATTAATGCTAATCTTACTATTTTTGCATGCAACATCTACTATATCTTTGATAAAGTAACTTATGATTGTTCTAATGTTTTCAGATGATATACCGTTGTTTTTTTTTAATTGATAAAAATAATTAGAATGAATATATTGTGATTTTAATGTCAATGTCATTTTGTGACTATTGTATGTTGATAACATATTTTTATTGCAAGTATTTTGATTTGAGTTAATAATAATTGATTATTTATACAAAATCTTCTTCTCAATATCGCTTGAATAGTTTAATATAATTTTCTAGTAAGAACATATTTTTCATATTAAAAGTAAAGTGTGTTATTTGCGCCCTTTATACGAACGGCTGCAGATTTTTTATCCATTCAAGGATGCATCAAAACAAATATGTATAATGTGATAAAAAAAAGTAATCGGTGGTGAAACAAAACTAGCCAGTTGAACGCCTTCTTGCATTAGGTTAGAATTAATATAAAGTATATCATACAAACACCACATATCTAAACATATCAGATCTGTGCCCCTTATAATCTTAAATTGAACGATAAGAATTCTATAATTATTAATTATTAATGATAATATTAAAAAAAATAAAAAATGAAACTTATGGATATTGCGTCTTGTTTTTAAACAATTACGTTGTATAATGTTGAAAAAAAATTGCTTAATATTATAATATATTAACGAAGTTAACTATTCGACGATGTGGTAACGTAGCATGTAATGAATCCTAAATCGTACCATGATAAAAATGGACTCTTCCCGGTCAGTGAAGTAATTAACAAATTTATAAAACTAATTTTCTAGTAATATTATAGTTTTTTTACATATTACTTAAAGGAAAAGTAAAAGATTTACTTAAGCTACCTAACGAATTGCCCTTTTATGGTAAAATGTCTTATAAAAAAAATGTTAGACTTGAATAATGAATAAAAAGTGATATTAGTTAAATTGTTGATATCCATCGGTGTTGTCTGTTCTGGAAATTCACGTACATAATTATGTAAAATCGAACATGTGACAATTTTTGATTTATTACATACAAAGCGTAAGGGAAAAAATATATTATATTGATACGTTAATTGAATGTGTCAATAATTGTGAATTTTTACCCTTTATATAACCTGTTTTGTGAAACGCGAGGGTGTTATTATTTAAATTGAGATAAAAATTGAAAAAAAAACATATGTTAATAATGACAAAGATCATAGCCTTAATGTAGATATGTTTACATGCTAACAACAACATAAGCAAATGCTTATTTCAAACCAAATAGTTATTTAAATTTAATAAAAAAAAAGTAGGTTAGTGTAAGCAAAATAAACAATGACTATACAAACTATGGTCAATTCTAACTTTATGTTTCACAATAACAACGATGAATTCACTGAAATCTTTGTTTTATATGTTCGACTCGATGTGCGTATAAATTTTACGAAATGTTCTATTCTTATATAGCTTATTTTGAAAGTTCTACGCTTCGTCATGAATCAATCTTGTCGTTGTTTATTTTGCATGCTAACGTTAGCTGTTAATGTAATAATAATTACTATAAAATTGATGTATTCTCATGTTGGATCCGAAATTAGAGGAACATGTTTATTAAAATTATAGTACAACATGAACGATGAAAAAATAACGCAATTATTAATAAAGCAAATTTTAAATGCATCACGGGTAATACTATCATGATTACGTTTATCAGTTGTTATATATATGTATGAATATATTTATAAATAATATTATATTTGGGCAAAGAAATCATGTGTATATACACACGCTCACGCAAATTAAAAACATACATTTCTTGAATACATATAAAGCAATATGTATGTATAGCAACAAAACTAGTCAAATGACTGTAATATTATCTGAATAGTACCCTGAAATTAATGTTTGTAGACTTGTTATAGCCCGGATGTTTGTACAGATGATGCATTCCTCAGCGTTTGTATTACCTGGATTGTACTTAAAACTTAATTTTTAATAGTACTATTATTAGCTATAATGTGTATAGGGTCCAAAGATTGGGAATAAACATGTATAAAATTAATGGTATTTTGATTTGACTAATCCTTTTAATTCCTATTTCCTTTTTGATATATTGATACAGATAGTTTAATGGTAAGTAAAAAGTATAAGAGTGTAATGATAACGGGATCATCATTGGAATGGTTAAAATTAATGAAATAAAATTAAAGCGTGCAGACAAAATTATTCCACTTTCTAACAGATCAATTAAAGAAAATTACTGCAAAGTTGCTGTATACTGCTACTTTTTCAAGGAATAACCGTAAACAAAAAGTTTGACGATCATCTTAAGGAATACCACAGTATTTAACGCTTACTCAGACTACAGTAAAAACATAAAAGCAATAGAGCAGCATCTGAACAACAAAAGACCGCCATCATCGTTGAAAAAGATATTGATCTGATGGATATTTTAATAGGACGAATCTAATCACATCGGCAAGAAATCTACTGAAAGAAAATTGGCAAGGAGTCGTTGGTTGAGTTGAGTTGTTTGTGGAAGAGATGATAATTATCATCTCTTCCACCTACAAATGAAGCAGCTTGTCAGCATATCCATCGGATCTACTTCTAGATCCAAACTTAGTTAAGATAGATTTGGATTTTACAGAACGAGATCCGGAAATTGCAGTTGGGCGACCAGTAGAAGAGGACAACGACGAAAATGAGGAATCTTGAGACGCATGCCGACTAGTGATGATATTCAGAGGTGGACTTAGTAGCTTCTGATACCATTCACTAGGAGGCTGTTCAAACAATTACATCGGTACAACATGGATTAGACCTATCCTGTCTAAATAAAAACACACCTTGCATTTTACCTCAAAGGCGGTGTGGACACGAATGTATTATTTGATTATTTATTATTTATAAATCATATTTATTACTTACAATGTATTTAAAATATTTTTTTGATTTAAAATTTCTCATTTTTAATCGCCTCAAAACTGCCACTTTTTTAACAAATACAAGAAAAAGTAATTTAAAGAAAAGATATTTTTTTAATTCATTAAAATTATTTTATTAAATATCCTCATCTTCTAACAAAGGTGTAATGTAAAACTCAATAAACATATGACGGTGTTCTTCTTTATCGAGCATGTGTTGGATAATTAATAGGCCACGTGAATCAATTTTTAAAGCAACCTAAAAGTTAATTTAACATAATTAAAATAACCACAACTTAAAAAATATACATACATTTTATTATCACTACAACCTTAGTAGCCAACGCCAAGGATTTTAAAGTCAATCTAATTTGAGAAAATTTATATTTAAATTTAGCATTCTCCAAACAAGAAAACGTAACGACCACTTCGGAAGTTCTAGGAATTTCCACACTCGATCTATCCTGGAAATAAATATTTTAATTAGCAACTCAAACTTCGTTTGATTCTCTAAGATATGACATAACAAATACCAAGTGTCCATAGGTGGATATACATATATGGGGATACTCCGATGTTATTTTAAACTCGACGACTTCGGAAGATTTATCAAAATCGCCAATTATGTTCATGAAGTGTAAACTTTTGAGAACGACCATAGCGCATTCGGTTACATCGTCGTCGCCTTTAAAATACATGAGTTCGTCAGTCTCTTGTGTCTTTATTTCGCAGTCGGTAATAAACTCATCGTTGCCAGTCCGATCTTTAGATTTATTCTCCAATCTTAAAAATATTAGAATAAAAAATACATAAAATTATTAGTTAACATAATAAGATTAGGCAACTAACAATAATATCAAAGGAGATCCTTCAGATTTATAATACATCTTCAAACTAGACTCTTCATCGGAGCCAAATATGTTTAAACATTCCGTCAAAATTGTTAAATTTATCTTGAATTCAATGTCTCGAGCAACACGAAATTCCCAAAAATTATCTGAAGGTACATAAACTGTTGCTTGCACACACTTGCTTTGTTCAACAGTCACTTTTAATCCCTGACCCGACGCTTGAAAAGTGGCTGACTAAATTTTTAAAATCACACATTAATAAAATATAATAATATATAAAGAAACCGAAAAGAAAACCATTCTTTTTACTAGATTCTGAAAATATACTTTGGGAATCATTTTTTAACACAGAAGGCAGACAATCATCTTAAAGAACAAACTCGTATTACATAATGTAATGCTAAAGGAAAACTCAATTTTTGCACGAGCAAATGATAGTTTGAAGAGTTTAAAAAGTCTCTTGGTTATCTCAAATCAAAATGAGAATTATGAACGATGAAATTTTTACTAATATTTAAGGAGATAATTAATGTTTAATGTTGATAAAACTGAACTATATCTACAAGAACATATTTATGTATTGTTAAAAATATTTATCTAGAAAAAAATGCCTACATACACATTTTTTAATTTCTATCGTTTCTGGAAGGTCGGAATTGGTGATGATTATATAATTATAATTCTGATCAATCATCACAGATTGGATTTTTCCAGATTTTCCAAATCTTACGAATGAATGATCGAAATAGACATCTATTGTTATATAATTAATAAAATATATGTCGCTGATTTAGAATTTGATTTCATTTTTTTTCAGACGATTTTTTTGAATATATATTACTTATAAAAAAATTGTAATTTCTGAGTAATTTTGTCATAAATTTATACTTAATACAGTGTTTCACAATAATTCTGCGAATGTCCTATTTGTTTTATCGCCACTGTATATGAGCACTAATATGCAAATGGTTTTCTTTTTGGTTCCGCTAATTATTTTATAAATAAAATATATACCTCTTGAAAGTTTACAGCTTTTAACACTGAATATAAAGTCTTAACATTTTCGAAAAAGGCTGTAAAATCGTAATTTGTCGTTTTATTTATATTTTCCATGTCTAATCTTCTTCGGTGAAGAACATAGATCGAAACAACGCAGTAAACTGATTCTCTGTAATGACTTGTTTCGTAAAATTGCCAGTGATCTTCGCTAAACGCACAGCTAACACGTGCTTACAAGTCAATTGTGTTTTAGTTTGAAGTACATGAAACTCAAAAGATGAACACTCGCAATAATTCACATCTAGCATCAATCTATACGTGTGTTTAGAAGAATGGCCTTTAACTTCGGCTATACTCCTTGAACCGTTTTCTTCAACGTATACGTTTATCGAGTCGCCGTTCTTGCCGTATATTTCAACAGCGCGTTCGAATACAATTCCAAAAATAGAATGCAAAGTTAAAATACTTTCATCTGAAACTAAAAATACCACTTTTTATGAGTTAATCATTATAAATATAACCTAGAAATGAAAGAATTGCAACTGGCTTCGCCGACTTTTACGTCTTCTTGCACTGAATCCAGAATTTCAGCAACTATTCGTGACAAATTGCTTACACTAACACAGTTCATACTAACAAAAATAAATCAAAATTAAGAATGTTTCATAAATACACCGAGTGACATTTGGACGAGCTAAAAGTTTTTAAACGATAATGTTACCACCATAAATAATCACGAAGCGGGGTAATATAAAAAATAAGCATTGTGTAACCCAGAGGTCCCTAAACTTGCCATGTTTTTCGGTTTTGGGTGGACCCCCTGCTTGCTTGATATTGATTTTTTGCAAATTCATCAACTTTAAATGTGTTTTTGACAAATGGTATCGTTCTACTCACTTTGAAAGATTTTTACTATCTGTGTATGTGGATTATTCTATTCATTGAAAGCCAAAAATAAAGTCACCCACATTTACATCTCATGGATCCCCAATTTTATTTTTCACTGACATTGACCCCTTGCAGGTCGTTGTCGACCCCTAGGGGTCGATATAGACTACTTTGAGAATCACGGTGGTATATCATTATGTGCAGGTTTTTACATGTTCAAAATGTATTGCGACCACAAAGCGAATGCCTACATCTTACAACTTACACAATTTTATAAACATATATAACACATTTTTTACTTCATATGTACTTTTATAAATAATGCATATGTCTTTATTTTATAAGATTATAATGTAAATAGATAGGTACTGTCAGTGGTTGTTGAGATCCACTTCAGTGGACCCCCAAATTTTTTTTCGCTGACGTAGACCCCTTGCAGATTATCATAGACCCCTGTGGGTCGATATAGACCACTTTGAGAATCACTGGTGTAACCTTTCCTTATCTGTGATGTGTAAGTAATTTAAATATCTATATAAATATAATAAATACATGGTAAAAAATTTAATTATTTATTTGTACTATATTTACGAATTGAATAAAATAATAATAATCACTCATTGGCGCAGCAAAATTACTTTGTCGAAAATTCGGGATAAATTCACTGATACAATCAAACATGTGTACTACATATTCTAAGATGCATTTTTGCAAACGTATACAACAGTCGCATGCAGCACGCTTTGCATTTCACTAGATGAGCAGCAAGAGAGGACTCAGTCGTGTTAAGAACTCTCTCACTCACTCTCGTCACTTAGCACGCAACCGATCGAAAGGAAATATAACTCATCGACCAGTAGCTATCGGATTTTCATAAAATCTATCTATTTGTCTGTTTATACTGTTCAGCTAGTGAATATTTTTATTTTCAGCAATACCTCAACTATGAACAATTAAATCGATATTTATTAATATTCTGGGCTTAAATCACTAATATTTGCATGCGTATTGACTACACAGCACAGTAACCCACTAATTTATTCAACACAACAAGGAAAAGGTTAAACAAATAATTCGAAATGCTTTTTTGATATTATCTTACCAAATAAAATTTTTAAATTATCGTAATTTATTTTACCGCACGGTGAAAATTTCGAGGGTTTTATTTATTTTTCAAATATTGCAAATAATACTTTAAATAAACATGTATTAGCTAATCTTTTAAGTATTGTTCTGCTTAGATTGTTCGCATTACGTGTATAAATTATTATTTTATTAATAATTTGTTATGGCCAAATTTAGGAAGTTATGGCCGCATATCAATGACTAATCTATGTTTAATAATTTATTATATTCCCCTACCCCTGTCACAATTCCAATGAGCCCTCCCCCCCCCTAAACCTTTGACATGATTTATGGAAACAACCTGAATTAAAAATAATAGTGATTTACACTAGCCATGTAAAACTAGAATTAATTGTGTTGTGGCCAAATATTTGTTGATAGTTTTGACAGTACCATGACGATCGTTTGTGCGCTTACCGTTACTTATTATATCTATCCAGTGTTTAAAAACATATATTTATAATGGATAATAAACGTATTAAATTACACTTGAAGCAGCCAAATCCATTGTTTGAAAAATGGCTGGAAGAATTATACGTCAATGCCGAAGGAACGCAAGGAAGGTCAACATACGAAGAAGCGTTAATGTCGCTCCGAAGATATCCTCTAGTCTTGAAGTCTGGAGGTGAGTGTGCCATTCTCAAGGGTTTCGGCAAGAAGATATGTACTTATTTAGACAGCAAATTGACTGAACACAACATTATTCATGATATACCTAGCCCACCCCGTAAAGTAGCTAAAAGAAGCAGATCGCCTAAAAAATCACATAGAAAGTTAAGCAAAACACAAAGATACAAACCACCGACTAAATCTCTGGCATACTCTATATTAGTCGCTTTGTATAGAACGTTGAAAAAAATCAATTTCAAATCACATTTGAACGAAAGTGAACTTACGCGTGAATCGGAACATTATTTCAATCAATCAATATGCGGCAACGATTTCAATTCTGAATTGACGTCCTTAATTAACATACAGTACGTTAAAGTATTAGATATTGTTGGTGAAAAACAGTATTCGTTGACTGAAGATGGACGCAACATCGCTTTTGAGTTACTCCAAGATGTCGTGGAAGATTTAACGGACGAAACCCATGTACAAAATGTAATACATAATATAAAGAAGCATGAGCATGTTGTGATTAATCTAAGTCAAGACTCCGATGATGAATTACCAAATATAGTTATAAATAAGTCTGATGATAATTTACGGAATGAATCTGATGACAGATTGCCAGTTATTAATTGTAACAAAGTTTTTGGTGCTAAAGAATCCGATGATGAATTACCTAATGTTAATTGGCATCCAATTACAAATGATGATGGTGAATTTCCAAAAGTTTCGCTGCTTGAACAGGAAGATGAGACGGAGTCGTGTATATTTTTCTCAGGTTGCTTTGATGTCCTGTTATTGGTTGACAAAAAAGAAACAACTGGGTAATAATATAAATGTTTATATATTTACTAAGGATGTTTACATCGTTTTAGGAATTAACCTACAATTTTCTTTAAAATAAACACCACATTTATCAATGTATTTCCTATTAAGAATTTTTAAACCCTCTGAAAAACTTTTTCATTAGCACATTTATAAATGTGAGTACTGCTTAAACAACAGAATAAAATTTCTAGTACTTTGTAGACATCACTTGTGTTATCCCAATATACACTATTTTATTCTCTGTCTAACTTTTAATAATTAATATGTTTTTTTTTTAGAAATGGCAAGAAGGACGAAGCTGCGATTAAAGAACTCGAAAGACACAAAATGATCAAATATGAATTGCGCGATTTAAAAGTGGGAGATTTTCTATGGGTAGCTCGAAATAAACTTACAAAGGATGAGTTAGTTTTGCCTTACATCGTGGAAAGAAAACGTATCGACGATTTGGGAAAAAGCATAAAAGATGGAAGATTTCACGAGCAAAAGTTTCGATTGAAGCAAAGTGGCATCAAAAACGTGATCTACTTATTGGAGTTTTGCGAAGACATCAAACACACAGGTTTGCCTGTTTCCACATTGAAACAAGCCATTGCAAATACTAGGATCCAAGACGGGTTCGATGTACATTACACTGATTCGTTACCCAACTCGATAAAATTCCTCGCAATGATGACGAAAAATTTAGAAGATCAGTATAATGTAAGAAATTATAATATATCAAATCGAAATTAAAATTTAATAAATATATTATAATATTTTATTTATTGTTTCAGAATAAATCACTCATAAAAGGCAAGGCGAGAGGTACTCATATATCATTAGTCTCATTCCAAGAGTTTAACGCAATGTCGGTAAAAACTAAAACGGCGACAGTTTCTGACATGCTCATAAAACATTTGCTACAATTGAAAGGTGTATCCGTCGAAAAGGCTTTAGCAATTTCTTCATTGTATACTACTCCACTAAACTTGATGAAAACTTACGATGGCATAGATAGAGCAAGCTGTGAAAAGTTACTTTGTAAAATAAATCACAATAACAAAGTGCACTCAATTGGTATCAATGTCAGCAAATCGATTCATCGATATTTTACATCCGATATGCTTTGCTGACCTTCTAAAATTTATTTATATCAGTTTCTTTTATTGTGAAATATATTTTTTATAAATTGCCTTACATAATTGTATATACTACATAATCTTGTACAAACTATTTTTTAATTCAATGCAATAAATAATTTAATAAAATTGATTTTATAAGAATTGTATTATTCAAATATAGTTAATTTTATAAGGTCCACACCAGTTTCCCCTTATAAAGCAACATAATGACCCAAACTACCGAAAAAAAATTTAAAATATTCGGATAAATTACACAAATTTTGAGGACGTCTGGTCACCTTATTTAGTACATATTTGAATATCATGAAAGTGATCAATTCTCAGAAAATATTTATCTATTTGCTCTTTATATCGCTTAAAGCAGGGGAACCAAAAAATATTTTTGAGCAACCTCCCTTCCAAAATTAGCAGATGTATAACTTTATCACCGATTTGTGCTCCCTTTACGCGCTTTAGTTATTAGCGACGGGAGGGGGGGAAGTGACGATTGGCAATTAGACACAGATAGACGATTTGAAGTTACATGTTTATAAGTGAATGAGTGCCTGGGGCTCACACCGGCATGCGAGTCAGAAAGCATCGACACGAGAAGAGTGTCCATTACGTCAGTATTACTAGAGTGCCCCTAAGTTTTGGCCATAATAAACCTAAATAAATACATATATAAATAGGCCCCCTACCACTCTCGCCTTAGCAATTTATAACTGCGAAATTTAATTAGGACGAGAGAAGGGGGGGCTTGGCATTGCTGCTCTACACATGATAAGGTCGGTGGAGCTGGTTTGAAAAAAGAAAAATAATTAAATGCTGGCGGCACAAAGATAACAAAGTCGTGACGTGTGTGGCGGCGCAGGCTCTGCTTTTAGGTTTCCAGGGGCGCATGTAGGGCTCCATGAGACGCGAGGGTGCAGCCAGGGCCGGCCCTTGGTTATTTGGCTCCCCAGGCCAAAACTAAATTTGCGTATTTCCCCCCCCCCTCACCTATTAATACTTCAATAAATCATTACAAGAGCGCAAAAATATATTTCAAATGAAAGTAATTTAATATTATATTTAATACCAAACTCTTTTTTGCGATTGTGGGTATTTAAGAATTTGTAGTTTATTTTTCGTCGCGATTTTTTACGCGTGAAATAATCTAAAGAGTACACAGTAGTGTATACAAAAAAAATAATATCAGATTATATTATTTAACAAGTTTGTTTGATAATTTAAAGTGAATATTGCGCCTTTTATTGGTATCACGGCGCCCCACAAGATCTAGCGCCCCAGGCGACCGCCTGTACTGCCTGCCCCTCGGGCCGGCCCTGGGTGCAGCCTCCAACGGCGCGTGGTGTGCTTCGCTCCAAGCGGCGTGGAACCAGTGTAGACCCAGGCGGCGCGCAGGGCTCCAAGGGGCGCGAGCAGAACGCGCATGTAGGGCCCCGGACATGCGTTAGGGGCTCCAAGTCGCGGGGGCACAGCCCTACGGATGCGTGTCGGGTAACACGTGGTTCGGCTAAGCTTCGGTTTGCGGCGGCGCCGCCACGTTGGAGGTGCCGGGTACTTCCTGGGTCACGTGGTCGGTGGTAGTCGATGGGGGCACCTGGTCCCAGGAGGGGGGGCGCAGGCCTATCATCTCGGTGGTCCGCCGGCTCGAATCCGGATCCAGGAAAGCTCCGGCGGGATGGCGGCAAGCGGCTCTGCAGCGGCGTGTCTGTCGGCCATTTTGAACTAACTCCATGAATACTCAGGTATCATCTCAGCGGTCAACAGTTTCGCGACGGGTCGCAATTAGACACAGATTGAGCCGCTGCAGCAGTATTTTATTGACGATTTAAATTACATTGCTGTTTATTTATATACAAATAAAACTCCAGCGTCAACAAGACAAGAGAGTCCGTTACGTTAGTGCTACCAGAGTGCCGCCAAGTTTTGGGCATAATAAACCTAAATAAATAGGCCCCATACAGTTTGAATTATATGTTTTATTAATTAGGCAGCTTCCATAATTTGTCACAGGTTTTCACAACCACCCCCCCTCCCCCAACCCCTATGTCACAAAATTCCTGTTTGTTTCACGGTGTCACAATTCCGCTCACCCCTCCCCCCCTAATTTAGCACAAACATGATGGACACACATAAAACAATAGCACACCATTTTATGATTCTAGTGGAAGCGCTCTCACGCAAATACTTAAGGTTGTAAAGCAGAAACAGCCTTTATAAAACACCAGTCTAATATGCTCGCTTTAACTATGTACGTGGAAAGGTTTCCCAAGAAGTTTGGAAGTTACTACACCTAACACCCGGTACGATAAATCACCATTAGTGAGTAATGCAATCGAGTCAAGACATATTCAAAGAAGGTTATGGATTAAGAACCATTTTCGTTCACTTGATGTGAATAAAAAAATATTAAGGAAATGTTACTAAATTAAATTACGCGGTTAAAAAAATAATTTAAATGGACATCAAAGGGATATCATAGATGACCCCTTTGCACTTTCGACGGCTCTAGCTAGGAGTCTTCCATCTTCCGTCGAATTTGACTAATTAAATTCGGTTAGCAGTGTTGCATAACAGACCTGAGTATAAATTATTAATAGCCTCATGGTGCTTAAAATAGATAATGCAAATTTATTTTTTACTATTAAAATTTCACACTAAACAATTAATAAATTAATGACATACTTTATAACTTATTTTATTGCCGAAACATTTCAATGTTAATACAAAGGGTCATTACAATCACAATATAAATGAAAATAATTATACATTTATTAACATTTTACAATATCTACATTAGATACAATTGAATAATTTGCAGTTTTCACATATACAATAATAGCATATATCGATACAAAATTAAATATGAAGAAAAAAACAAATAATGCACTTAATTTGCAAACGTTTCAATATAAAAACAATAGTATCTATTGAACATAAATATTTGAGATTTTAACCCTGAGTAGATAGTGGCATCGTTAATTACAAAAACAAAACATATATAGTATGACTTATGCCACTTTTGAACAAAAATGAGAGAGTACACAGTAAGAGCACTTTTATACATACAAATATTTATTATAGATCCTTGTATATTGTTGTAATAAATGTTTCTTTGAATTCGTCTGTGCAATGGCCATAGTTTCACATAAGCATATATCGGTCGAAAGATTATGTGCATCTGCTTAACGTTACGTAGACATAAAAGTGCAAATATACGCTCATTGTGAAATCCTAAATTTAAAACAGCGACGAGGCGCAACCGTCTCGGTGATATGTGACAAAACGACGCCCTGTCAGCAAGCTATATAATGTATTTCGTTGGATTCGTGTACAGTATATGGCACGGCGGTTTGCCGAGTTACTTTACCGCTAATGTATACACGTTATTAAAATATATATTTGACGAAGTACGTTATACAATACCTACGTTAAAATAAGCAACGGTAGTTGTATCAGTCCTTCGATCCATATATGTTTTTATTTTCATACGTCTCGAGATTCACAAACACTCATCGTATATAAAGGAATGGGTCACATTTTAAAGAACGACATTTACCCTGGTCGATTTGTGACAATGTAACTAAACTGACAAAATTAAACATATGGTATGAGATTGATGTCTAAGAAATTAAATTTTATTGTGTTATTAAAATAAAATGGTAAGTTATCTTTGGACCGTATCCTTTAAACTCCATCCTAAGCACCATTTTTTTTTATATAAATTTTAATATTACACGTTTTTGACTCAAGACATTTTATAGTATTAGACAAACGAACATATTCAGAATACGTAAAAAAAATAAAAACAAATGTTTAAACCTTACATATAATAGATTAATATAAAAGTAAATTTCAATTACTTTTCGCATAAGCGAACAGTACACGTGAAAATTGTCTAAAATCTCTCAAGTTAATTATACATTACCTTTTTACGCTTTGATCGACAAATACGCATATAAATTATTATGTTACAAGAGAAACCACGCCGAATGGAAATCAACAAAAAAAAAAGACATGTTATATAATCTTAGAAGACAAAATAAGACATGAGACGTTGACGCCCAATAATATATGATGTTATATACACTTCGTCATGTTATCTTAAAATAATAAAAATCTGTTATTTACCACAAAATAATACTTATCTGTGGTTTGATTCAGTTTTTTCTGCCACAATAGCAAGAAATAATGACGACTTATACAAAAAGCTAATTAATGTACTGATTTGCTGCACTTGTTAATAAGAGTTTGTCTTCAATACCACAAAAGCAAATGAGCTATATGCACAAGTGCACAACTTAAATTTTTACATTAAAATAATTTGGTTACTGTTTGACTAGTCATATGCCAAATTCAAATTAAATATAAAAAAAAACAATTATGATCACTTGAATCACTATCAAAGCAAAGTGAATGATTTTGAACACAATAACATGACATCACATTGTATATATCATCATATTATTTACAAAAGATAAAATAAAAATAAAAAAGAGATATGGCGCGATCTCACATATTTATATTAAACAATTTTCAATAACTAGTCTACGTGTCGTAACCTTTGGTTGTTTTAGTGACATAAAAAATAAAATAAATCACTCAATGCAAAATCACCTGTGCGATTCGCAACATTGGCGAAAACTGAACTGCGAATCGATGCGCCTGTGAAAATATTACTTTGTTTTAAATTATTTTTTTCGAAAATGTAGCTGCATTATCACAGTTCACTTTATTCGTACTGAATAAAACTTTTAAGTAATTTGAATTTAGTTTTAATGGACAGTTTGACGTTCACAGCAGCAGACGTACAAAACTAGATAATGTATTGCGGCGTAGTGTCTTGAAGTTACAGCGTGCGATAGTTTCTCTCGCTTCTCGCTACGTAGTACTTCCATCCGACGAAGCCGATGGCGACCAAGCCTAGGGATAGCACGATACCTCCGATGAAACTTGGACCGTCAAAACTGTTGAAATACAAATTAAATAAATACAATGCTATCACAATGAATAGTAAATGGCTCATTTGCAGACTTTTATTTTTTGACATTCGATAAAATCAGCAATTGTTGCAACATATAGCAGATAAATTGCCTCGTGTAGGGTAATCATTACTATGATATTAGTTTTTAATAATTTTTCCTTATGTGATTGACATACAAGGAAAAACACTATAATGATAAGCAAACAGCAAATTGTAATACATGAGGATAAATGCAATAACCACATGACTTTTCACAAGGCTTCTCTCAAGACTTTGTTTAAATGTCAAGGACAAAAAAATAAACCAATCTAAATCTACTTAACCTTTTAAATGCCGCAAACTATTACTATGGCCGTACACTACAGGCTGGAAATTTTCTAGCAAAAACAAAATCTATTGAAAGTTTTTTTGAAAATGTATCGATAGTATAGTATGCCGACATATAAAATAAAATAAATATACAATGTCATTTACTCAGAAACACAATATTTTTTTCCTTCCATGCCAGGGTTGTCACATTACAAAATAAAAAAATAAAATGATAAAAAAATATTGTGAATATATAAAAAAAAAAATTTAAAGTTCATTTAATACAAACGGATATAACAAAGCTATTATATTATATCTCTCGCTCAGTCTCGTCACTTAGCATGCGAGGGGGCGAAAGGGAAAAGACAGATATATATAAAATAGGTAAAAGCAAATTTAATGTAGATGAATAAAAAAAATCATGTGAGTTGTCACATTACTTTTAGAAAAAAAATATATAATTAAAAAACATTGTATAAGTAAATTAAATACAGGCATATAAAAACCAGGGTTGTCACATAGCTCATACAAAATGAAATTATAATAAAATGGCAATTTTTTTATAAAATAACGTCAAATACACACAAAGCGTGTGTACTTAACGTTACAATTGATATTGATTATTCTCATAATAGAAAAAGTCCACGTGGCACAACCCTGAACAGATACTCTCATTGAACGTTAAACAAAGTTTGGTTTAGATCTCTGTAATATCAATAATATTTGCAATTTATTGCCGGACTTTTTTTTTTATTTTCTTAAGATGTGTCACTATGTGTTAAAACATTTAATGTCACACAAGGCACCTGATATTAGCTAGTAAAATGAGTACACTCTCTCATTTTGTATGGCCGACCTCATGAGCCCATACATAAAGAGTGTGGGTCAACACGCTTTAGGCGCAGAAAGGGTTAAAACAATTTTAAAGTAGCAATTATTTAATATAAATAATTACTCGGACTAATAAATGATAACTTATCTAGCAAGACAAACTAATACTGGTATCACTTTGTATTACTGTCTTGTGACGTTTAATTTAAATCAACAAAATAATTATAAAATGAATCATCACAACTCATTTCTATTTCAACTGTTGTTGGACGTTATTATAATTATTTGTAGCAAAAAAAGCATAATAAATCGAGTTTTAAAAACTGAGATCAGCGAGCCGATGTCGGAATAGTTGCATCCTCCTTATCAGCTAAATTTCATCAGATTGAATGAATCTAGAACGGTAATAACACTTAAATCGCAGCAATTGTTCCAATTGTTATGGCTCTTCTTACTGATTTTAGGAAATTAAAATGATAACATAAGAGAAAAAGTAATAACAAGATAAGATAAATAAAAATACACAAATTACTTATTTGAAATCATTAAGTGTTGAGGGGTTAAGACTATACATTTAACTAAAAAGCTGAAACTAATGATAATTAAATTTATATCTATGATGTCTGGTCCTGCTGTAGTCACCAATTGTCACAAAAAATAACAAGGCCATCCCGTTAATTCTCGTTCTAAGATAAATTGCTGCAAAAAGTAAAAAGAAGATCATTATGGAAGTTTTTGTTCATTTAGGGATGCTGCTGGAGCTAAAAAATGTCACTTGAGACATTTTTTGTTGGAGAAGTTGTGTAATATTTTTCGGCATGATTTGGCAATGTCGTTTAATTAATTATTCAACGCTACAGCATAGCTTCGATCTTTCAAATAAGAGCTTATTATGTATTATATATAAAATAATCGAGGGCTTTATATTTAAATAATTTATAGGTTAAGGCATAGCATTTGGCGAAAATGAAATGGATGAACTTTGGCTATTTTACAGATAATAGGGTAACAACTGAATGATAAGCAGGCATTAAATAATTTAGATACAAAGTAAATTAAATTTAAATGAAGGTTTATTTTATCAAAACAATCTAATCTAGCGTAGTTTTTCTTTATTTTTATACATAAATTAGAATTTAGTATATAATCTAATTTGTAAATTGTATTTGCAAGAGAATATAACTGTGTCAGTATATAGAACGTCAAAATTTATCAGTTTTTAATTTGTATACGAAATTTTCAGTGAAGAAACTATTGCTCACTTGGCAACTGGTAACAAATAGATCGCTCACAAGACACTTTTCATAGTTGATAATTATGACAGACAATTTCCTATATAATAATAATAATTAAATACATTGCATTGATTTGCTTTTATTTATATTTTAAACGATCAGCTATTATAAATAAGCAGCTTGCATATCGTTTTCATAATTAAAATGATATAAGTTAAAAAAATAGTGTCAATTGATAGATTATTATTTTTTTACAAGTTTATGCGACACGTCGTTTAATTTTTAAAATTGAAATGCGGAACTGACAAGGCATAAATGATAGCAATAAAAAAATAATGAAGAATTCGAGAATCGTATTGCACGTTGGCCATAAATCATATTTTACGAGCGATTATTGTTTTTAGATATTTTTGATAATATACGTCAGTATCAGTTGCAGAGTCTTGAGCTGGAAGATGGAAGAAATCACCCTGATTCTCCACAATAAGATTATTAGGTGAAGAGTATATACCTGTTTTTGCGAGGAACCGGTGGCGTAACAGTGGTTGTAGTAGTGACGTCGGGCACAACAGTGCTAGTAGCTGGAGTTGGGGCAGGAGTGGGAGCAGGAGTCGAAGGAGTGGGAGCAGGAGTGGTAGTGGGAGTGGTAGTGGGAGCGGTAGTGGAAGCAGGAGTAGTAGAAGCAGGAGTAGTAGTAGTGGTGGTGATGGTGGTAGGTTCAACCGTTGTAGATTTAGTGGTAATTGGGGTTGGGGTGGTTGGTTTGTCGGAGGTGGTGCTGTTATCCGTGGTTGTAATTGGAGGTTGAGGCTCAACTGATACATTCGACGTAGTAGTGATTTCCGTAGGTTTGCCCGCTGCAAAGAAAAAACACCATTATGACAAGTCGCACGCGAGGCGAGAAGCGAGAAGCGAGAAACGAGAAACGAGGGCGGAGACTCACCGACGAACGCGAACTGCACGCAGAGCACGGCGAGGGCGAGCGCGGCGACGTACTTCATGGCTGCTGACGAAAGATGAAACACGACCCACACCACCGCTGACGCAGCTAGCAGTGTTGTCATACGTTAACGCGCAATAAGTGTCGGGGAACTTTTTGGTCCTAACGCCACAAATTTCGACGTCTATTTTAAGTTAGGTTACATGATTGACGGTTTCCAATGATGACGCTACGTCAATCGCTATGACCCATTCGGTTTGTTGCGTCATAGAAAGTTCTATCTCTAAAAACCCGGGACGGTTGATAACACTGCTTTTAGTACCTACCGATCTGTCAAGATGTTTTCGAACACAGATATGGCATTTCTACTCAGAAAAAAATTAAAAAGAATCAGACGTTGGTATAAATGGAGATACCGCTTCACTCATGAGCATTTGTAAATAATTCTACAAGAAACTGATTCCGATAATTAAAAAAAAAATCTTTGAATGGGCCAACAATCATTTGACACATTATTAGAGATGATCCGGCCAAATATTGAAAAACAGGACAGCGATATGCATCAGGCTCTCTTTAACAATAAAATACTTCGTAATTAGTGTGGTGTGATGGCAGCCCCGATGTGGGGGAAGAAGGGTAGTAGCAACACTGGGTGCAGGAGGGACGCACGTGGACGGGGCGCGGGAGCATGGGGAAGGACACGCGCACCGCAGCACAATTAGTATGAGTTCGCTTCTCGTACCTTGGAAATGATAATAATGGAAACATGTGAGGCTATATTCCAAAAATTAAAAGAGAAGATTCATAAACAATTAGCTATATTAGCCAAATAAATAATTAAATTAATGTACTCCTTTAGTTTTTGGAATATAGCCTCACGTTTCTATTATTATTATTTTCAAGGTACGTGAAGCAAATTCATACCAAGTATTTTATTGTTATAGAGAACCATAGTCCTTGAATCTTGGTCCAATCGAAAAAAATATTTATAATCATCGGGCTCAGTTTCTTGTAGAATTGTTCGCAAATGCTCATCAATGAAGCGGTACCTCGATATGTACCAACGTCTAATTCTTTTCATTTTTTCTGAGTAGAAACTGGAAGAGTAATTGCAAGCAACGTTATGTCTGCTTTTGAAATCATCTTGACAGATCGGTAGGTACTAAAAGCAGGATTATCAACCGTCCCGGATTTCTCGGGATTGTATCAGAAAATTTTGACAGATTCGTTATAACTTCCTTCGACGGCGCAACAAACCGAATGAGTCATAGCGATTGACGTAGCGTCAATTGCTTCATCATTCGAAACCTTCAATTACATAACGATTGATAATCGCGATTGATAGTCTCCTTGACCCTTAATAAAACGAGTTCGGCCAAGTGAATATTGTACGGAGGTGTGAATTTGTGTAATAATATTCCTAGGACAATCAAAAAAAAAAAATGTAGCGGATTTTCTTAATGAAGTAAAGAAACACCTTTTGCGCATTAAGAAATATATTACAATATTAAAGTTCAGTGTATAAGCAATTAACTAAATAAAATCAATTTTAACATTTCCATTAGGTACGAGGAGCAACAGCAAGCATAAACTTTAAGTATTCATAGCAATTACTAAGTATATAGAGAGCCGTTGACTAGCAGGAATAGCCTGACGCATATTGTATTAAATTATTGTTGGTCCATTCAGATTTTATTTTATAATCAACGGGCTCATTTTTTTGTAGAATTTAGTAATACTAGTATTTTTTTTAAACCGTTTTTGTTGTCATTTATATGCATAATAAATAATTAATAATGATTATATGAGATAAAAAGGGAAATTAAGTTAACGTTAAAATATAGCGATGAAATGACTCATAATAACGAGCGAGTGACTCGTAATAACGAACACTCGATCTGGATTGTGCTCCATGCGAGCGTCACTACTGTCAACAGCGAACCTTAAAAATGGGGTCTCTCGAGATCCCCATTTATGGCTCCGATGAGGTACCGATCGCAAAAATACATGACTTTAACCTTCCGTGATATCCGGATAAGTATAGATAAGTTAATTTGTAATATTTTAGGTCGTCGACTTGGACCTGGAGCAACTTCCAGCCGGCGATGAAGTCATCGGCATTTTACGTAAAGAACGATCCCAATTGCATACTTGGATCAATGCAGCCGTGAGTTTAATTATATTCAGTTGCGCTTCGTTTTAAATTGTCCATTTTAAACATGCTTCCATTTTCAGCTTGCTTATTATAAGCAAAAGAAGATCGAAGACTTTCTCAAGATATTGGAAGTATCTTGCAATGACGCTATCATCGACTATAGAGACTATGAAAAAGATCAGATGCGAGCTTTGGACATGCTCGCCGCTTATTACGTCCAAGAAGCCAATAAAGAGAAAAACAAGGACAAGAAAAAGGAATTGTTTACAAAAGCCACTAGCATATATACGACGGGTGATAAGATCATCATGTACGATCAGGTAATGGTTTATATAATACTTATTGTCTTACGTCATGTTTTGCAGTCGTGTTATAAACGGTGAAAAATATATTTTATCTTTTCAATTACTAACTACTTTCTTAAGTCTAAACTTAAACTTTCTACTATTAATGTGAAATTATCAAATGTGTGGATAAAATCAACTTTTAAAGCTAATCAACAAGGTGACTATTCTCTAGTTTTCATATGACTGATGAACTCATATATTTGAGTGGGTGAGAAAAACTGTTATTACTTATTGCAATATAAAATGTTTACAGTAAAAGAGCTTTAATAATTTCACTAATATTGCTTTTTTTATGAATAATTAAAAAATGCCACTCAAATATATAAAGAATTTTTTTTTCACTTTGAATTTTATTTGACACATTGGTCTCATAGCATATTAGTACATGTAATCTCATTATTATAACATATTCCTTACTACTAGATAGGATATAGTAAGATATATGTATATGATGGAATTTTGGTATATTCCTTTTGATATACCAAAATTCCATCATATATAAATATCTTAGAAACACAAAAATATATAAGTTAATATTTCTATTTAGAAGGTATATCATTGTATGCATATTACAGTCATACTTAAACATGAACACTTCTATTCCAGTATAAAGAAAAAATAGAGTTAGAAAACAAAAAATGTGTTTTTTTTCAGAACCATCTTCTCGGTAGAGCTTATTTCTGCCTTCTTGAAGGCGACAAAATGGAGCAAGCTGATGCACATTTCAATTTCGTCTTGAATTCATCTCCCAATAACATACCATCGTTACTCGGAAAGGCTTGTATAGCTTTTAGTAAAAAGGATTATAGAGGAGCTTTGGCGTTTTACAAAAAGGCGTTGAGAACAAATCCAAATTGTCCAGCAGCACTCAGATTAGGCATGGGACATTGTTTCATAAAATTGGGAAATCAAGACAAAGCAAGGTTCATAATTGCATTATATAAAATGTGATGTAAAGTATATTCAATTAAACTTTCTAGCTTTTATTTATTTTAGGATGGCTTTCGAGCGAGCTCTTGCAATGGATAACACGTGTGTAGGAGCACTAGTCGGTCTTTCCATAATGAAACTTAACCTCCAAGATCCGGAATCTAATAAGATGGCCGTGATTATGTTATCTAAAGCCTACTCTATAGATCCTAAAAATCCCATGGTGGCAAACCATTTAGCGAATCATTTCTTCTTCAAAAAGGTAAGTTGTTTAAAAATTACACTAATAAAAGACAAGGTGTGAAAGTTGCCACAAAAATGTGATTAGCACGGAATTAAGATTGCACGAAAATAAACCTGTGATTTCCATTTTAGTTATATTTACATACCAGGGGCAGGCGGTGAGATACTTTCCCTCTCGATCGCTCGCGTGTTAAGTGACAAGAGTGAATAGAAAGAGATAGGGGCATGCTCTTGTCTCTCACTCACTCTCGTCACTTAACACACGAGCGATCGAGAGGGAAAGTAACTCATCGCCCACGCCTGTTACATACATACATATGTAGATAAGAAGGCGATTCTTTAGAAATAGTACAAAATCATTTATTTCATGTTTAATACTAGGTCTACTGGTACAAATCTGTCAATTTGACGAGTTTCACTAAAAATAGGTATATAGTGACCAGATTTTCAAAAATAAACAGTTTCCAAAAATAAAAAAATAGTGTTAACATATTTGCATTGCTCAAATATAAAAAGACAAAAAAAAATACTGTGATACAGAATATAAATCAGAAACCCGTCAATTTGACGGGTGCCGTTAATCTATAGTATATTTATTTTCAACAGTCAGTGCGCAATAACATCGTTTAACGCGTAATCAAAATGTGTTCTTAAATTTTTGCCCTGTGATTGGTCATTCTCAATGAATCGATTGATCTTACGGTGAACGACCAATCACAGGGCATAAATTTAAGAGCATGTTATGATTACGCGTTTAACGATCTTATTATTTATTGTCTATCATTGTCCTCAGATTTTGCTTTGTGATTTTTATCATATAAAGATTTGGAATTTGAAATAGCATGTATCATTAGGTATAATATTTCGTGTTCCCAATCATTTTTCTCGATTTTTTTATTTTACGTTTCTAAATTTGATTACATTATGACTTATCCCGATGGTATGTATCATTAGGAATAATATTTCGAAATTATCATAAAAATTATATTTATTTTATTAGGAAAATAAATGAAAAAGAAAAAAAATTGCTAATATTATTTTACTCATACTTTTTAGTAAATGTAATTTCGATCAATCATTTTTTAATTTTGCCAGTAGATATATTTATCAATGATATTTTAATATCATTCGTTTTTGGTGAGAAAAATACGTGTAATGGACGTATATTACATACACAATCTAAATCTCTTTTATGTTTCTTGGAATTGATACCATTAAAATCACAGATGTTCTTTAAAGATTCCTGGCCCAAAATGGAAGTAAATGTTGTGCTCAAAATTTTGTAAATGAATTTATAAAAAATGCATATTTATTTTGTCAAAGCTGGTGTTCTTTCACGTACTTGTAAATATTATAAATGTAAAAATATTATAAAATAATAATAATTTTATGTAATATTATCTTCAATAGGTTTCTAATAAGGACGATTTGTTAATATATTATTTGGATTATTATTATATTATTGAAATGACTCGAACGCATCACAAAAACAAGCAACATATGTTTCACAATTCAATTTATGTTTCATGTGTGACAAATTGCTTGTAGGCACACAAAAGAAATTAACATGTATAAATTGTAGAATTTATTTTAGATGCATTGATTTTAAAAGATTTTCAAAACTATTTTTTATTATTGATGTTTAATATATACTTGTGTTTATATTTCTATACATTATCCACATAAAAATTACAATAAATGTTGAGAACAACTAAATTACTTTATCAATTAAGTAACGTTTACTCTATATACATATATACTAATATATATGTGAATAAAATAATCATAAGTTGATAAAAGTGAGACGTAAATATTGGAGGGACCGAAAAGTAATCAAAATTTTTGTTTGCTTGCAGAAAACATTTATTTACAAGATCATAATAAATATTGTTTAAAAAAAAATTCCGTCATTATCAATGACCTTTTGACAATGTGTAGGCAAATTTTCAATTCCCTTTTTGTAGAACTTTTGGTTTTTCATTAAAAACCATTTCTAAAAAAAATTTTACCTCGGCAACATTTAAATTTTTTTTCCGTAAGAAATGTTCTATTGACCTAAATAGATGGTAATCAGACTGCGAGATCTGGTGAATATGGAGGATGTGGCAAAACTTCCAACTCAAGCTCCCCTTTTTTTCTTGAGTCAATTCTTGGCTTATTATTGAGCAAAACAGATCGTTTCTTTAACAGGTAATGTTTCAATCGTTCTAGTTGTTCACAATAACCAATCGCTGTATCGGGTTCTCCAGGTCAAAGCAATTCGCTGTGTATCACTCCAGAGAAATCCTAAGCAAAAAAGCCAAGATTATAATCAATTGCAACAGCCGCTGTGTGTTTAGAATGTGGATATTTCACTAAAACTATTAAACTTTTAAACAATCCTATGTAATCCACCAGTTAAGAAAATTGCAAATTTGTTTCTTCTTAAAACCTTAACCATATTTACATGACCAGTATGCAATAAACTTTGTCATTTAATAAAATCGTTTGTAACAAAAAGAACAAAACAGATTAATTTATTTAATCGTTGTGGTAAAAAGGTTTTATCTCAGCAAAAGACTGCGTGTAATAATTGTGTCACATTGAGTCATAAAGCATGAGGAAATTGCCTATAATAAAAAACTGCTATAAATAAATACAATGCATCACTGCATTATAATAAGTAAAAAATGTTTTGTCAAAGTATAATCTTATTTGTACAGCGTAATTAAATTAATTAATATATACATTATTTTAAGGACTATGCGAAAGTGCAACATTTGGCTTTACACGCCTTCCACAACACTGAAAATGAAGCGATGCGTGCCGAGAGCTGTTATCATTTAGCAAGGTCGTTTCATGCGAATCGTGATTACGTTCAAGCTTTCCAATATTACTATCAAGCTACTCAGTCTGCTTCTCCGCTGTTTGTTCTGCCTCATTTTGGATTAGGACAAATGTACATATACAGAGGCGATTCAGAAAATGCAGCGCAATGCTTCGAAAAGGTACTGAAAGTCCAACCCAACAATTACGAAACAATGAAAATCTTAGGATCTCTGTACGCGTCTTCAAATTCACAATCGAAACGAGACATTGCCCGCGCCCACTTGAAAAAAGTTACAGAAATGTATCCGGATGATGTTGAAGCATGGATAGAATTGGCGCAAATTTTAGAACAAACTGATCTACAGGTAGTAAATTATATTAGTTAACTTCTGAACGTGTTTTATTATATGTTTTATTTCGATTTTATAGGGCTCTTTGGCTGCTTATGCTACTGCTACTAAGATCTTAAAAGAGAAAGTTCAAACCGATATACCCGCTGAGATATTGAATAACGTCGGAGCACTTTACTACAGAATTGATAATTATCAAGAAGCTAAAAAGTATTTGGAACAGTCTCTAGAGAGGTCTAAAGCAGAGGCTGAACATGACGCTCAGTATTACAACTCGATAGCTGTAACGACTACTTATAATCTTGCTAGGTTGAACGAAGCTTTGTTTCAATTTGACAAAGCTGAAAAGTTATACAAGGACATTCTAAAGGAGCATCCTAATTATGTCGATTGCTATTTAAGGTAAGAATTTTTGTTATTGTAAATATTGTTCGGGTGTTAATTATTTAAAAATCTAATGCAGGTTGGGTTGCATGGCAAGAGACAAAGGGCAAATTCATGAAGCCAGCGATTGGTTCAAAGAGGCTTTGCAGCTGAACAAGGAGCATCCAACAGCTTGGTCGCTTCTGGGAAATCTTCATTTAGCTATCATGCAGTGGGGTGCCGGTCAAAAGAAGTTTGAAAGGGTTCTGAAGAACCCTTCAACGCCAAACGATACATACGCTCTTATTGCATTAGGTATAATTTTATTCAAACATGAAGTGATTTTTAAAATATCTGTTTAAATACTTATTATATTATTTAGTAATAAATAATAAATTATAGGAATTACTTCCACCATTTTGAACTGGCACTCTCATATAGATTTCACATAATTAGACTTTTTCGTGTTGCTGTATTTTTATAGGTAACGTATGGCTACAAACATTGCATCAACCGACAAAAGACAAAGAGAGAGAAAGACGCCATCAAGATAGAGCTCTAGCTATGTACAAGCAAGTTGTGCGTAACGATCCCCGTAATATTTGGGCGACGAATGGAATAGGTGCCGTTTTGGCATACAAAGGATGTATAAACGAAGCTAGAGATATTTTCGCTCAAGTCAGAGAAGCAACTGCTGATTTTTGTGACGTCTGGATGAACATTGCTCATATATATGTTGAGCAAAAACAATATATCAGCGCCATACAAATGGTTAGTTTTATCGTCATCAAGTTCTTTAAGTATGTATTATTATTATTTATTATAATTTTTATTGCAGTACGAAAATTGCTTGAAGAAGTTTTATAAACACTATCATGTAGAAGGATTGATATATCTAGCTAGAGCTTTAAGCGCTGCTGGTAGATTGCGAGAGGCAAAGATAGCTTTATCGAGAGCTAGACGCGTAGCTCCACACGACGGAGCTTTACTATATAATACAGCTTTGATCCTGAGAAGATTAGCAACTCACGTGTTGCGAGACGATCGCAGTCCATTGCCAACTGTCCTCGGAGCTGTTCACGAATTAGGATTGAGTCAGAAGTACTTCACTTATTTATCAACTTCCGATGGCGGCGGCGATAGGGTTCGGTACGACACACAATTAGCAGCTTTGGAAGCGCGTCAATGCCAAGATTTGCTATTCCAAGCCGATCATCACGTCGGAAGAGCTAGACGAGCCGACGAAGAAGAGAAATCATTGCGTCGTAAACAAGAAATGGAGAAGGAAGCGTTTAAAAAGAAACAGGTTAATATATTGCTCTTATGCAAATTATTTGAAAGAATTTTATCAATCTTAATTTATTAACTAACTTTACAGGAAGAAGAGCGTAAAAAACGCGAGGAAGAAATGGCTAAGAATACTGTTGAGATGTTTCAAAAACGTCGCGAATACCAAGAAAAAACTAAGAATGCTTTGGTTATCGACATGCCTAATGAATCTAAGTCAGGTAGAAAAGGCGGTAGAGGACGGAGAGATGACTATGTATCTGATTCTGGTGGAAGTGGAGACGAAGGCGGTGCTCCTAGGGAATCTGGGTCAGTTAATATAATTTATTTTTATTAATTTGCTACTAGTTATTATAAATTAAAAGGTTTTCTTAAGACATTGAATACTGCGACTTATTTGCGATAATTAGCACAAAAACATTTTTTGTAACATTTTTGAAACAAATTTTGTATTGGCAATGTTAAATCTAAAGGGAATAAATTTAAAATCTTGGAGTCAATAACCTACCACAAACAGGTCGAGATTGTATCAGGGCCAAATATTAACAAAAATTCAGAAGATAAGTTAGGGGTTGATGAATGTGTGTATGAAGGCCGATAGATGGTGGCGGAATGTAAGTAATAATTAATAAGAAAAGAAGATAACGATTTTTTAACTATTTTAGTTAATATGATATTTTCTATGAACATACTTTTTTTTATAAAATACAACAATATTTTCGAGCAGAATCAAATTAATATAAAGTTTGAAATATCTATGTTGTTATTAGGTAGTAATATAGAAAGCTTGTACCGTGGGTACTGGAATTTTTATTTTTTGTAAAGTCTGTGTTTACAGTGAGTTCTGGAATATTCCATGCGACAAAATTGCAATATTATTAGTGACATATGTTAAGGAGCAAAAATACTAAAATATTTAATAAAAAAACATGTCAGCTCACATAAAAGCAGTGGAATCCAATATACTGTTTTAGGAAGTACCATTGATTATTTATATAAGGATTATTTATAAAAAATTATAATAAAAATATAAATTTGCTTTTATAAAATAATGTTTTTGGAGTACATCTTTACATATACAGATTCTGCAGTAAGTGGTGAATAAAAATAATAAATTAAAGGCGCTAGAAATATTTTAAGGAAGCAGAGTTCACAATCTCTTTGTCTTCTTTGACAATAAATCTATTTTTATGATATATTCTAATAAAATACTCAATTTTTTAATATAGCGGTGATAAGGGAAAGAAAAGGAAGCAAGAATCAGGTGATAAAAAAGGAAGAGGACGCAAACGAAAAGAACGTAAAGGAGGATCAGGATCTGACAGCGACAAACCCAAGACTAAAAGAATTAAAAAGAAGGTAATGCATCAAAATTTTATGATTCATTTAGTGATAGTAATATTATTAAAAAATATTAGGGCAAAGAGAGTAAGAAGCATAGTGCAGATACAGGCTTTTCTGCTAAACAAAAAGCCAAGTTCATCTCCAAAGCCACCATATCTACCAGTGAGTCTGAAGATAGTGGCAAAGAAGGACCAAGCAGGAAGAGAATCGTTCAAAGATCTGACAGTGAAAGGTAATTTAATTTATATCAAACCTTCAATGTTGCATATGTAATAAATAATTATTTTATTTATAGCTCAAAGAGTAAATCTAGATCGCGTTCTAGATCACGAAGTAAATCAGCATCTAGGAGTAGATCTCGCTCTGGATCCAGAAGAAAATCTCGGTCCAAATCCAAGAGTAAATCTAGATCTCGTAGTAGATCCGGAAGTGGATCTCGATCTAGAAGCGGATCCAGGTCTAAATCGAGGAGTAAATCGAAGAGCCGTTCCAGATCTAGGAGCGTTTCTAGATCCAAAAGTCGATCCCGATCAAAATCTCGCTCTAAAAGTAGATCAGGTTCGAGTTCAAGGTGTGTGCTGTTTTTTTTTTATATATATACATATCTATTTTGAATTGTATAGTAAACTAATTGTGTTTTAGGAGTGTATCTAGATCTAGAAGCAGATCTAAGTCAAAACACGGTTCTAGGTCAAGATCAAACAGTGGATCTGATTCAAATAAATCTGGCGCTTCCAGACCTGATACGCCGATATCTAGAAAATCTGTTTCGGCTAGTGAAGATGAAGGTAATATTTTTATAACAGATCAAATTGTTTTACGTGTATAAATAATAATAATTTTTATTTCAATTCAGGTTAAAATTTTCAAGAATCGTGGGATTTGGTTTTTATGGTTTGTTTGTTTTCTTATATGTATAAGTATCAGTGACTTGTATATTAAATGTATGTAATTAAATATAGAGTATCTTATTTTATTTGCTCGAAGGAGAAAAAAATATATTTTAATTAAATATAAACTCCAATGATTTGTTCTTAGTGAAGAATAAAATGTGCATTTATAATATTTACATATATTTTATTAACTATAAAAACACTTTACACATCATTTTCCATCAATAGCTATGAATAGATAGTATAATATAAAATAAAAAAATTGAGGTAACTTTTGATTTGGTTTGATAATTATTATGATAAAATATTTGACTAAAGAAGTAGATAATATTAAATATTTATATAAAAAAACATTAATAAAATACAAAGATGTCAGAATTATTTTTTAATTTAATGAATCCTGTGTGTGAATTATATAAATAAAATCAGTCTGAAATATAATTTTTCATTAATAGTAAACATTTATATAAACACATATAAAATTGTTTAATTTTGTAACAGATTTAACTTGCCGTTTTATTGCTATTTTTTTGCTATTATATTATATAACACAACCATGATTAATAATAACTTAATATATGCTTCAATTCCGTAACAGATTTAGTTATAACAAACTTTAGGAAGAAAATTCCCTTCTAATCAAATTATTACGAAACACGTATCTATGCTAAAATATATATTTATATACAAATGAATTATTTTTATATATTGAGTGATACTTGAAACTGTCCTTGGTCGTTTGAAAAGTGATGGACAAGTTGTACGTAAAATATCTGAAAGCTTTAATAATCACCATATATAAAGCTACAAATGCAGAGAAACCGTTACATGATTAGCTTGTAAATTCAATCTAATGGTGTTTAAATCATTAAAATTAAAACACATCCACGCATTACTATGCTTAAATTAGTAGTCAAATCAAATTGATATTTTTATTATGAATATCTAAATGTTGTACTACCGACTATGTCAATAACACATTTTAACAACTACAAATAGCTGACAATTAATATTTCCAACAAAAATAGTCAATTAAAAATGTCCATCTTATCATTAATGTATATAGATAAGCAAAAAATGAGATATTATTATTTGTGTGCATCCCTGTTTATAGATTTTTAATTGACAAAGACAACCATGGTAATACAGGTGGCGTGTATAAAAGTAGCCCAATGTGTATACGATAAAGAAAGCCGCTTCCAACTACGCCATCTGATTTTATTAATTTATAATAAACCTTAGTCTGACGATTGTTGACTATAAATATAATTTACTAGAATTAGGTTATTCAATGGCAGTTATTGAGCTGAGTTTAAACTAACGAAACGAATCATGCCAGTTCAAAATACAGTTTTAAGGATATTCAGTTCATTTTTTAAAACCTTGTCGTAAATTGCACACGAGTACATGGCTATTTATAGCTTAAGTTATTCTACAATCTATTTAGAATGATAAATGTTAATTACATCACATTTTTTTGTAAGAATAAAATTAAAATATTTCAGTCGCTACTATATATATTAAAATTAATTCCAAACAGGACGCCTACTTTGCAATTTTACAACTTACAGCCTAATCAATAAGTTAATATAATATGTAATGGCAAATTAAATCAAAGTTATGTATCAATCACTATCTAATCTAAATATTGTGTCGCCAACATATATGATAAAAAGGAAATAATGTCGCATGAGCAGTTTTTCATTGAGCATTATAAAGGCTACGTAGTTTTATTAATATTTTGCTATATATATAAAAAATGTAACATACAAACTTTGTCACAGATGTAATATATTAGTCTATATTGGTATATATATGTAAATTTTAATAGTTTATTTAATAAAAATGAGCTATGACCATAAATATGCTTTGTCAACATGCTCCGCCGCCGTTTAGATTAATATTAGCCGGCAATCCAAGAAACGACGTGAAAGTTGTATCTCTGCTGAGAGGCGGTTCTAAATTTTCCAATGGCAAGCAATCTAGCACAGGTACAATGTATTCTCTGAAAAATATAATAAAGTGTTCAGTCTATATATTTATCAATATAGAAGTTAATAATTAATGACTTGATGTAATGGTAAAGTTTAATATGAACAATCTTGTTAAATTATGACTAAAGAAGATATAAAACTTCTTTCTTCATCTTGTTATTGTGCCTATCCACTTAGCAATAGTTATATATTCTGTATGTAAAATGTTATAGTGAATTTCAAATATGTAAGAATCGATTGTATTCCTAGTACTTTTACTGAGATAAAATACACAAAAATAATATTTAGTTTTAATTGTATTTTAATGATACATATTGTATTACTGTAATTTTAAAACTAATAATCCATATAAAACAATTACTCTTTACGAAGTGATTTTATTAAGTTTATGGGGATACATAATTGAACAAATGTGCTTATTAAAAGCTTAACAAAAATACGAGGGAAATAATCTTATTCGAAACACCTGAGAATTTAGAGTGACTAAATTTACAATGGCTATACTAAAACCATTAGCGTTACTTACTGTAACTGTTCGTACATTTTTTTTATAATATAATTATCTTCGACACATACCTAAAAGCAATACGCATTTTCTCACGTGACAAATAGTATTGTTATACGTGCTCTTCATCAACATCAGAAAGCGACCACAATGGTTTTGTTTATCAAGGGTCAGCCAGAGATATTCTCTTGCTTCCTAAGGAAGAGGTGGGGAGAGTTCTTTGGAGAGGTTTAGATTAGCTTATTCATAATTTTGTCATTCATAAAAGCTGCTAAGAAACGGATAAGCTACGATCAGAGACTACAACTACTATGTCACTGTAAGGACTAATTGCACTGATCTCGACTGCCTGCTACAACTCTTTTGAATCAACCTGAGCAACAGTGAACACCTTATGAATAACTTTTCCAAAGAAAAAATCTATAAATTTACCTTTCATAAATGCGAACAATTTGTTTTATGGAACAAAATATTTATTTTAATGCACATATCTCTTAAAATAATTCCTTGTTAAATCGCACCCCTTTATATCTGTGCAATAAAACTATAAAGGGCTCTTCTTGTCTAACTGGCTAAATAACCACTCAACATCAAAACACCAAAATATGAAATTAGTGTTTTGCAATACTTTGTTATGACTACACAATGTTAATGTTATTTTGTCACAGTGAAATATTTCATAACTATTTTACTTCTAGAACCCAATATTCAGTTTAAAATTAAACTAATATATAGTAACAAACTTTTGTCAAAAAATAACAATGAGAAATGAATAGTGTTGGATTTGAAATCAGCTCATTTTTTTCGTATCTTTGTTTTAGTGTTAGCAATATGAGAAACACCTAAATCAATGTATGAAGTAAAAATTGTTTTATTTTTTATGTAATATATATTTATATAAAATAATTTAATATAGACTGATTTTATAAAACACAACAATATAATTCTCATAGGTAATTAATATAAAAAATGTTTTGAATTAATAATTTAAGGTATAGCTCATAAAATTGAATATAAACTGTAGTTATAGTATACTAATTTACCTTGAGATGTTATCTTGATCTACAATAGTTTCATTAATAATTTCTCGCTCCTCAACAATCTGCTCTTCTTCCACTGTAGGATTCCATTTTCTAGCACTATACAATATTATTCCAACCATGGCCAAAAAGTATGATAAGAAATATAATCCGTGAAACTGAAAGAAACGACATGTTTAGTTAATTTATCTTAAAATCGTCAAAATATATTATGCATACCTTAAATTGAAATAATAGTATTCCAGCAATTAAAGTATAATAATCCGCTGATATAAAAGAAAGGTGTAATGCCACAGCTCCGGCGTCTTTCAACATGATCGCCATCAGCATTTGAAACAGCAATTGTACTACGGTGAAGCTGCTGAACTGCATCAACATTTCTAAATTGAACCAGTGGAACTTATATATGTCTTCAAGCTCGAGCATGAAAATCTGAAAGCCGGCTACGATTGAGCCGAAGAAACCGACCATCGCTATGTATTCAACGCAGGAATGCTTCTTTATGATAATTTCTTGAACCACTGTCACAATGGCAAATAGCAAAGATCCACCGAGACAAAGCATATCGCCGACCAACTGGTTTCGACCTAAAAAACATTGATAATATTATATAATAATCACAATCAAAGTTGCTCTACTTAATTTATTTAATTTACTCACCATCAATGGGCGCTCCCTCAACGTCGGCCCACACAATACAGCCGACGGCCATAAGACCAGCTGTGGCTCCTCCGACGTGTATAAGGCCCAACCTTTGCCCGCCTAGGGCGCCACCCAAAAGGGCGACACCTACGCCGCTGCAGTCGAGCAATTGTCAACTGATTATAGAAGTGTATCTTTGGGACATGACCAGTAAAAAGCTGGCTTCTACGTCAAGTATCGCGCAGACTATATACATCCACGGTCGTTTCCAAAACGGCCCTTTCAAACTCTTGCAAGCCATCACTGGTATAAATATTAGTGCTAACGCTATGTACGGAGCCAACAGTTGAGTCGTCGCTGGAAACTGCCATATTGCGCTCTGTAGCAGGGTGCATAAAACGCATTTCAGACTTAAGAGCAGCGATAATATCTGGCCGATGATGATCGTCTTCCATACGTGCCTGAAAAATAATTTAAATCCATTAAATAGTCAAGCAATAATTGGATGATAAGATGTTCAACAAATAATTACTCAAAATGAGTGAAGTTTTTCATAACATAAACAAGTCAAGTTCAAAGTTGACAATTATTCTTATCAGGTTTTTTTAATTCAAGCTATTTGCTTAATAACAAGAATGTGTGTACATGGATATTTAACCGTTATTCTAAAGTACATGTTATCAAGTACTAAACTTTAGTTTCTACAATCTTAAAGCAATGGAAGAAATATTACTTTATTATAAAATAGTTTTGTTACAGATATGAGTTTTAGATAAAAATGGTAAAATTAAATAGGACACTTGAGAAAATCTGGGAAAATACTAAAATATAAATCAAAATGGGTAAATTGTGAATTTACTTGTACAATTATAGTAAAAGAAGTATTCCTATATTCACCATATTTTGTACGTTTTGTAGGAGTTAACAAGGTTAATTACAATGAAAGCTTATTTTTTTAAATCAACTATAAATTTATTAATAATCAAATAAAGCTGTAAAAACTATAAAGTATAAAAAGCGTGGATATTTATTAAATTTAATTCCTTCACAAATATTTACGAGATATTATTTTTTCAGTGTAAACATACAGTTTTAATAAGCCTTCCTAATCATCAAGCACACACTTCGGTTAATAGTATAGATTGTGATATATGCGTTTGTTTCCCGGGTATCGAGGTAATTAGGGTGGTAGGGTTAAGGGTTGTTCTAATATGCAACATAGAAGCTGAACGACGAAAGCTGAGGTGTCCCGAATGGAAAACCGATTATAAATATACGAATGGGGCTTCAGAGAGTGTAAAATTACCAGTGTGCGAGCTGCGGAAGCCCCCGTTGCAGGCGCGCCTCCATGCCTTGGCGCGCCCCCGCGCGCATGCGCCCCTTCACAAAACAAACCCCCTTGGCTTGCCTAATATTCCGTTTTCATAATCGCATCGCCGCTAATTAAACACGCAGTTCGTTCGATAATCCATCGCGTCTTTCATTTCGGACCTCTGATACCAGCACTTTTTCGTCTCTGAGAGATTATTGCGGAAGAGGGTTAAAGGGCGATAACTATATGCGGTGCGATAACATGTTGAAGTTAGAATTGGTGTAACCATAACGATTGTAGAGGGTTAAAATATAGTTGCAAACACCTAAAATTGTACCATCGAAATTCTGATGATTAAAGGGAAATCGCTTAGTATTATTTTCTAATATTTTTCTATGATTTTAATTAATTATAATTCCAATTTATAATAATGTATTATAAACTTAGGTCAGAATAGCACAGTCCGTAACACTGAATTTGCAGGTTCGAGCCCTAGCGGCAGCAGACTCGAATTTTTATTTATAAAAATGCGCTATTATTAAAATCAGTCCCAGCTGCAAAGTGACATTTATTGATTATAAATTATATTGCACATAACAATTTATAATTAATAATATATGTCACAGATTCCCAGACCTTAAGTCTGGTGGCTAATAATATTTGTAGATATTTATTATTTCTGATTGACTTATCCAGTTAGTACAGATTTACCTGTAACGCATTGGGCTTCACACCTGTCAGATTGCAACGAAAGATGTAAAAATAATGTTTTTTCAAGCTTGTTTTCTAACCAAAGTAATATGTTCATTGAGCACTGAACATATTATTTTGGCAATCGTTGTTTCAGCAGGTATAAAATGGCACATGACTCAATGAAAATATCAGAAAGTCGCGTTATTTATTGAATAATTAAAGAGATAATACATTAATGTCATTTTAGCGTTTTTTGTTGTTATCATTTCCAATAATTAATAAAATAATAATTATTATTTTGTCCTATAAAAATCTTTGTTGGGGGGGGGGGGGGGCTATTTAGATATTTATTTTGTTATTCATTATGGCCAAAACTTGGTGGCACTCCGGTAACACTGACGTGCTGGCGGCGGAGGGCAGTACATTCTTTTGGTCGACATCGACGGGTAGACAACGGTCGGTGTTGTCTAGTTCACCGTTTATTCGTAAACAACTAAATAACATGTAAACTATGTATATATACTCTCAATAAAATACTACTGCAGTGTCTTAATCTGTGTGTAATTGCCACCCGCCACAATCTATCCATCAAATCATCTTTAAATTTCCTCTATATCAGCACTGTCGAGCTTTTCTTAGTCCGTTGGCCATTTTGCTTTTGAAAACATTTCGGGGAGCAAAAAATCTTGATGTTGGGAGATAAATAAAGGTCACCTTGAACATTTTAGTCCATTTACAAATGCTGGTGGGAGCTAAAAAAGCCCATTTTAAAAACATGAATTGGTTCATGGGCCGCAAGTTTTACAGCACTGCTTTACATACATTTTAGATTTCAAATCTTCTTCTTCGGCGAAAATTTCTTATAATTTGGCAGAGGTATTTTAACCAAAAATTTTACTTCACTTAACCATTTATCTGTGATTCAATACGATACGTTGGTTCGTAATGTTAATAATGTCCGATATTTCAGCAAAGAGTACTACTTCGTGTAAGAGTCGTACTTGCATTTTTATCATAGTACATTTTAGTCTGCAACTTCAGAAACTAAATCGTACCTAAATTTGGGCAAGGTTTTATGTATTTTTATTTACATTAATTTGTTAGTAAATTTACTAGTTTTTGTTTGCTTTGGCAAATTTGTTAGTGAATCTGGCACCGGAGTAGACGATGCATTGCAAACATCTACCATCACATTTTTCTCAATTTGTTTTATTTTTTGTGTTCAAAACATGCATATAGTTATTAAACGCAAGAACGCATGACGGAAAGCGCGCGCGTGTATGAGATCCTCGTGAAGTCGCATAAGAGTGTGGAACGAAATCGAAGGTATTGATGTGGAAGACGCGTGGTTTCAACAACTTGCCACACCTCAGGTGCCACTTTGGATGCTTTTCGTGAAATTTTCCTAGGTCGTATTATTTTACGTTTTGGTGCCGTCATCTGGACGCCAAGATCATGCGATTTAATGCTGTTGGGGTTACGCTAAGAACCGTATCTACGTCGATAAACCTTAAACGTTGGAATACCTAAAAACTAACATCCACCAAGTTATGGTAAATATTAAAAAAAATTAAAGATTTAGATATTAAGCAATAACTAAATATTTTTAATATTTGAAAATATATTTCCATAGCTGCACAAATATAACGGTGCTACGGCCAAAAATCAAATACGCGCATCACCCTGCTAATCTGTCATTGGCCGGCTGATTCAGCCGGCGTCGGTTGCTTCTTTTGATTTCAACAAAAATGTTCCGCTCTTTGTGCTTGCTGTTCTCGCTGCTGGCTTTGGCCACCTGCGACAGTTTTCAGCTTGGCAGGTATCATATTTTTTAATTATTTCAACGCAACAATGTAGTCGACAATTTTCTAAGGATTCCTAAATGCGTCATTTCAATCGCCAACTAATCGTTGACCCCTCATTTCAGAGTGCCGTTATACAAAGTCAACTCTGCGAGACGCACCCTACAGGAGGTCGGAACGGAGGTCAAACAAATCAGGCTGAGGTATTCCAACGGCTACGCAGAACCCATCCCTGAACCTTTGTCGAACTACCTTGATGTGAGTTTTTTTTTACCATTTTCATTTTGAATTGATTCTACCACACTTCACATGGGTCGAAAGATAATATAAGTAAAAATTGTAAAACATGCTCGCAGTTATAATATACTTAATATTTAAATACTGTAATTATTATTTCAGGGATAATTACGTTTTTATCTAAGATATATTGGTAAATTTTTGCAAAAAAAGCATTTAACGCCTTAATTGTGAAACATAATTATTATTATTCATATTTTAATACACTTGTTTGTCATATACGTGTTTGAGTTTTTATTTATATTTTTATTGTTGAGTGAGTGACTTAAGGTCATGATAAACACGATATAAAAAGGTCAATATGTTCATAAATGTTTATTTCTATTTCAGGCTCAATATTATGGAGCAATCTCAATTGGTACACCTCCTCAAAGTTTTAAGGTCGTGTTCGATACTGGATCGTCGAACTTGTGGATTCCGTCAAAGAAGTGTCATTATACAAATATAGCTTGTTGTACGTATTTAATGAATTTGTGCCACAATGTTCTCTAATTCCAACAAATCATTTTCTTGGAAGACAGTCGCAAGTATTTTTGAGTTGTGATGTGTTTTTAGCTTGACAATCAATTAAACAAATCCCTTATTTTGAGTTTGTTATTGCAAGTGATGATAAAAAGATTTGACTGCAGAAAAAATATAGTTAGGAAAGACTCGCAATTCAAAAACAATCATTGTGAGATTTTTATATGAAGCAACGGAAATAGTTTTGTTGTCTTTCTTTCAATGTATGGTGTCACTTAATATTATATTTTTTAACCTGATATTAGATTAATGCAATCTTTATTTTGAGTTCGTAGCTGCATGAATGATATAGTTTGTAAGATCGTTAAACAAATGTAAGACAAATTAAAAATACTCATTTTTTATATGAAACAACAAGAAATCAATATGTTATTCATATTAATAATATCTTCATGCAAGTAATTTACTTTAAATATCAACCAACTTCTAAATGTATGTTAGCATTGACAACATTTTTTTTTTCTAACGCTTGATGCATATTATCTTTTATATATTATATATAGCTATCACTAAATTTGTCTTCTGAGTTTAGTTTATAATGTAGTTTTATACTGAAAAAATGGAACTAGGGATTATATTATTATTATTATATCATTGTCTATTTAAGCAATAAAACTTTGAATTTCGACTGCTGATTTGATACATGTTTTTCAATTTTGCAGTGTTACACAACAAATACGATAGTACAAAGTCTTCTACGTTCGTGAAGAATGGAACTGATTTTGCAATTCAATATGGTTCGGGCAGTCTATCTGGATTCCTATCGACCGATGTCGTCGACGTCAGTTTTTGATTATTTTAAACATCCGCTCCCTTCATTGCTTCTTACAATATGTATTTTTGCAGGTCGGAGGTCTTAAAGTTCCGGACCAAACGTTCGCCGAAGCCATGAGCGAACCAGGATTGGCTTTCGTTGCCGCCAAATTTGATGGCATTTTAGGAATGGCATACAATACTATATCTGTCGACGGAGTGCCGCCATTGTTTTACAATCTTATGAAACAGGGTGTCATGCATGCAAACGTGTTTTCGTTCTATTTGAGCAGGTGCTTTTTATTATTTATAAAATAAATAAATTTAAACGCATTTTAACACCGACTCGCTTTCAGAGATCCAAGTGCTCCAGTTGGAGGTGAAATTATCTTCGGAGGCTCAGATCCTAAATATTACAAAGGAGATTTCACTTACGTCGATGTCGACAAACAAGCGTATTGGCAATTCAAGATGGATGGAGTTACAGTTGGAGATAAAAAATTCTGCTCTGGAGTACGTATGGATTAATTAAAAAAAAATATATATGATCTAAACATACATTTTTTGAAGGGATGTGAAGCCATCGCCGATACTGGAACTTCTCTCATCGCTGGTCCCGTTAAAGAGATTGAATCAATTAACAAAGCGATAGGTGCTACTCCAATCATGGCCGGAGAATATATGGTCGATTGCAATCTCATCCCTAAACTGCCAGAAATAACATTTACAGTCGGTGGTAAAGATTTCACTTTGACGGGAATGGATTACGTGTTGAGGGTAAGTGATTGTTTTTTTATTGGAATTGATCTTAGAATTGAAGGTTGTTTTATTTTATAGGTGGCTCAATTCGGTAAGACTGTGTGCCTTTCTGGATTTATGGGAATTGATATTCCGCCGCCGAATGGCCCAATTTGGATTCTCGGTGATGTTTTTATTGGAAAATATTATACTGAATTCGATATGGATAACAATAGGATAGGTTTCGCTGAAGCCGTTTAAGTCTTTTATGATTTTTACTACAAACCTAATAAACCAAAAATAAAAGTAACCTGATCATTTTAATTCTGTAGCACTTTATGGTAATATAATTAATCAATAATGTGTACCATGGATTGTATTTCCTATTCTTTTAAGTTTTCATGAACAAAATAAATAAATTGTATAATTATTATTCTTGTTATTTATCAAACGATAATTTCCTATCAAGATTAAATTTTAAGATGTGTCAGTATAAAAGTAAAATAAAAGGACTATAATAAAAATGTCTATTACATTCCATGTTTATTAATAACTATTACAATCATAATAAACATTAAGATCTGAGGCTCTGCGACAAACGTACGATTTGCACAAAACTATCTTTCTCAAGTTATAAATATTTATGACTAAATTGTAAAAATTGATGCACGTAGCATGCTTTCTTTTGATTCTGAGCAGAAATAAGATAAAAATATATAAATTAAATTTTCTCTTTAACTAAATTAAATAATTACACTTCTCATTATATACAAAATTATAACAATAATCCAGAAAGTTTAAATTATTTACCATATACATACATGTGTTCGTACATAAAATTATGTAGATACATTCGACTGAATGTATGAAAAAGTTGCATCAGCGGAAATACTCTAGTTCATCGAAAAACAACCACACAAATTTCACAATGTAACATATCCGCACTAGCAATAAATTACGCATTAAAAACATTTTCACACATACGCTATTTTACTGTTAATAATTTTTTCCTAAACTTTTTCACGTACGCCTCTATCAGTGCGTGTATTTTAGCGGGATTTATTTCGCCGCTGCGATTGTGACATATCTGCAAATATATGGAACGGTTATTAAACGTTTCAAAGCTAAACGCAGAATAGATCGAATAAGGAAATTATAATTACTTTTGGAACAGCCCTCCTTAGAATCTCTTTGTATTCCTCTTTGCTGATGTGCTTTCTGGCGTAATGCGGTTTAAGTACCACTTTTACTTCTTCGACGACTCGTTCTTGTCGATTGAGTTTTTTCAAATACTGCAAAAATGCAATGTAAAATGCATAACAGAAAAATGCATGCGAAAACAATATTATAAAACAATGAAAATATATGTCTGAATCATTTACATTTATGGCCCGTTATTCTAATTTTAACTGAAGTATCAAACTGCATATTTGAAACAATGTAAAATAAATACATAGGGAGGCACTATATTTAAGACCGCTAACTCAACGAATGACTGATAGAACTTGATTCAATCATTTCCATTAATAATTATATGTATTAATTTTATATTGTCTTAGCATTACTCAACAAACACTAAATAAGTGTTCAACTGTATATATAAAATGCTTTTGGGAGAAATATAGAATAGAAATAATTGGGCATTAGAAAGAAGAGCTAATTTTCGTATATGAATATGACCCATCATTGTTGCGAAATTTCATTAACTATTTTCATTTCCATCTCACATCAATGGTCTCAAAAGTGGGGTATGCAAAGTGTCAATTACGCAATCGTAAACATAAAATAAACGGAATTGATCAGATACTCGTAAAAGAGTTGACAGCAAAATTTGATTTATTTTATCAATATATGTATATATTCAAGGGTATGCATTATTTTTTTTGTCTTAGGGGTATTACTGTCTTATATAACATACATGTGAATTTTGTATAAAGGAATGGAAGTGTCATTGATTCTTCGATTCCATTAAAATATAAGAAAACCAGAGAATTAGCAGACAAAAGCATTCAAATTCAAGGCAAATAAAGGTGCCACAAATAAATATTAACACTGGATTTACGGAATCCGTCAAATTGACTGGTTTCAGTATTTTTTCTGGTTTTTATATTTGAGCAATGAAAATATAACACTACTTTTATTTTGGGAAACTTATTTTTGAAGATTTGCTTACTATATACTTATTTTTAAATACACACAACAAATTGACGGGTATATACCCATAAGTATAGTGTTCAAAGTTTTTCTTGATATCAGTACATAAAATTATAGGATAGGATATAAATGCAAACGTGACAGGACTTATAGCTTTGTTTAAATTATAGAAAATTAATAAAGTATAAGAAAACAACAGTTTGAAATAGTAGTGACACAATTTACAAAGCAAGCATTATTCTTCGAATATGAATGCTTACTTTGGCCTTCACCTGCATTTCAACTGCTGAACTGGGTAATTCCTCTAATATTTTTAAACTGACCTCATCTACTTTGTAGTTGCTGCTGGACATTTCTGCAATAAAAAAATAATTTCCAACCGTAAATACACATTCAGATCTTGTCGTTAAGCAAATAGAAAAATAAATACTTTTAGGTTTCTTGATTTGTTGCACTGTGACCTTTGTTTTGCCTTTTGTAGCAGGTTTCATGTTGAATATATTTTCGAACGGATCGTACTTTGCGGTTACTTTTTGCGGTTGATAACCGACCACTGGCGGAACAGCGGCGGTATGTTTTCCATTGTCAGCCGGTGGTTCGAACAGGTCGCCGAAATCGCTGGATCCGGGAGAATAAGGCGAATCCATATCCATCTCTACGTTTATCACCTCGCTGCCGTTCTGACCTGGCTTGTTTTGATTCTTGGGTGGCATCTTTTGAGCTCTCGGTTGAGGAAGCGGCTTTATGGTCGGCAGCGGTAATTTGGTAATGATGTTCTTCGATAGAATCGGTTTGATTGGAGTCGATTTGATAGGAGACGGTTTGTTCATGAACATCTTGGGCGGTTGGGTTTTTAAAGGGCTCGATTTCGTTGGCGATGGCAACGTTATCTTCTGAGGGAGTGCAGGAGCATTTCTTTGCGGCGACGCCCCCATCGTGTACACTCCGATTCTAGGCACAGGATTGAGATAGACGGGCGTCGAAGTCACCACTGTAGGTGTTACTGTAGAATAAATCAGTTTCGGCGAACTCGGCTTTACAACAGCCGCAAAAGTCGATTGTGATACTTTGTTTATGCCTAACACCGCATTGATCTTATCCGGAGACTGAAGCGCTGCCGGGACCATGGGTGGAAATATATCGTTATCGGTCGATTTAATATTGTCAAATAATTGATCACCGAATATCTGTTGCATTGAAGTCATAGGCGAATTCGCTCTAGTCGATTTGAGCAACGCCATGACTTTTTCTGTCGGACTGAGCGGCTTGGCTTGGATAACATCATCGGCGGACAAATTTGACTTTTGTGCTGCTTCGAGTGACATGCTCGGTATATTGTTTATTTCTTCTAGTCGGTTTTCTATGAGTTTTTCAATTTCTAGAGCGGGTTCAGGAGAAGCTACTCTTTCAGGTGTAGGTGTGCCAGATTTAGTAGGTTCGAATGGATCATAAGCATCCGGACTGCTGGGGGGTGAGTTCGGAGGATCCGGAGGGGTATTAGGTCCTTTATGTATCGTTTCGTTTGATCTATTCTGTTGTTCTTCTGTTGCAGCGGCTTCTGGATTTTCGGCAGTCTCGTCCTCTTCTTCATGCAACGGATTAACAGCTCTCAGTTGAGTATTAGATTTACTAACTATGGTAAATTTGATAGACGGTTCCGGTGGCGTTTTCGGCCCAGCGGGTACTACGTAAGTAGCTTCCCTGCTCGGACTGCTAGGTAAAGATTGAATCTCAGCTTGCGGGAATTCAGTTTCCACCAATTTGTTGGTATTGTTTTCCTGTCTTACGCTTATAACTTCCTCTTCTTTTTCTTCAGTATCACTATCGCTTAGGACGATCACAGCCTTAGGTGAAGGAGTTAACTCTTTGAACGGAGATTTGTCCAAATCAATTATTGCTACAGGTTTCTTATTTTCTATTTCTCTTGTTCGTTTTTCTTTCTCCAAACGCCTCTTCTTTATCTTCTCTCTGTTCTTATCTTTTTTCTGTTTGGCGGCAGTTTCCGCTTTGCGCTTTTTCTTCTTAGGCATAATCTCCGTTGTCATCATGGATGGAATATGGTTGGTATCTTTGTTCTTATTGAAACTGAGACTGACTAAAATATTATTTCCTGAGGTAAAGACTTCTTTCGACGGTCCGAGATCTTTGGATTGATGTTTTAATACTCTATCAGATGCTTTATTTCGCTTATTCGATTTTTTCTTCTTGTCTTTTTTCTTAGTTTTTTCTTTTGTAGTCAATATGACTCTTAGGTTTCTTGGCTCTGGTGATTTCTCCATTGGTGGCGGAGTCCATCCGGGGGACACATGCGCTGGACTCATAGACTGAGATCCGGAAGTCCAATCTTGGAACAGTGGCGATTTTTCAGGCACCTGCCATTGAGGATGGTGTAAGCGTTCTCTCGACATTGATCTCGAAAGACGTATCGGACTGTAACTTTGCAATCGCTTCCTTTTCAACTTATGTTTTATCGGTGATTTAGATTTGTGAATACTGCTGTTGCTTCTGTTACGCTTTGTTTTACGCACCTTCTTTAGTTTCGGAGATCTAGACCGGTTCCTAGATATCGATCTCCTCGATAGACGTCTTCTTATGGGTGACTTATTTCTTTGGACCATTCTTGGACTAACTCTTCGACTACGAGAAACAGATCTTTTGAATCGTTTGTTTCTTGTTCTAGATATTGATCTTCTTGTATGTAAAGATTTTGACCGTCTTATTCTCGGTGAAATTGATCGTCTCATTCTCGGTGAGATAGATCGTCTTATTCTTGGCGAGATAGAACGTCTATGCCGCAGTAAAGGCGATCGGTTCCTGGGAGATGCAGATCTCCTTCTCGGTGAAATTGATTTTCTCACTTTTGGCGAAACAGATCTTCGTTTCGGCGAGGGTGATCTCTTATTTCTCGGTGATGGTGATCTCTTATTTCTCGGTGAAGGTGATCTCTTATTGCGCAGAGAAGGTGATTTGCGATTGTTCGATAAAGACCTCCGACCTCTCGATATAGATCTTTTGCGTCTCGAGTCATCAGATCTCTTCGTTGCTTGTTTTTGTGGAGATTTGGGAGGAATGCTTTTTGAACGAGATCTGTTCGTTCTCGACAAAGAACGTCTCTTTGTGATTGATAAAGACCGTTTTTTCGAAATTGACGGAGATCGCCTTTTCGAGACTGAAGGAGAACGTTTTTTCGACGCTGATGGGGAACGCCTTTTCGAGACTGATCTATGACTGCGAGACGGAGATCTCGATGCAGTTCTTCTCTTTGATAATGAACTTCTATACCTGCCGGGTGAATTTGCCCGCGAATCAGGACTGTTCGGTCTCGATTTATCACGACCAAAAGCATCTTTCAATCGTCTACTTCTGTCTGAAATTATATTTCGTACGTCATAACGCTCCATGTCCTTCCTCTTCTCTCTTTTTTTATCTTTGAGTTTTCTTTCTTTATTCTCTTTATCGGTAGATTTACTTCGTCGTCTGTCTCTGCCCTTTTTATTTTTATCTTCACGATCTCTGTAATTCCGTTCTTTGCCGCTTTTTGTAAGTTTTTTGAACGACATATCTTCTTCCTTCTTACTTTTGCTTTTTACGCTTTTCTCCTTATCATCCTTATCGATTTTCTTTTCTTTTCTCTTTTTCTTCTTGTCGTCATCGCTGATTTTTTCTTCAGTCTTTTCCAACAACTCTTTAACTTTTGCTTTGATTTTCTGCTTATTTTTTTCAATTATTTCACCTTCTTCGCATTCTCCAGGTTGTTCGCGAGCTTCGCGAATTAGTATTTCTGTATTTCCTCTATCAGAGTTTAACGAATGATTGTTATGTTCCGAAAATAGCTCATTTCCTTCATCCTCAGATATTAGCTCAGTGTCTAATCCTTCGATGCCACTGTTAGCCTTTTCGTCTTCTATAGAAGTATCTTTAGATTTGTTAGATTTATTTTCGTCAAGACAAGGCGTGTAGCTTCTTTCGTCTTCAGCATCACTAATGGATTCTGTGAATTTATCAGATTCCCTTTGCAATGCAATATCATGCTGTGGTAACTTAACTCTTTCGATTTGATTAGTGATATAGGCGTCGTCAATTTTAATATCGTTTTCTGAAGTCGAAGAACACTGCGGTACATCGTCATTTTTAATTTCCTTATTTTCGCTATCCATTATACGTTTCTTTATTCCCAAGTTGGATGATAGATTTATTTTTATAACATTTCTTTTGGGTATGAATTTTGATTTTACAACCAGCTGCGGTTTGGACAGAGAAATTTCGCTTTCAATAATAGTTTTGATTTCTTCGTCGTTTTGTATCGTTTGATCAATATCTTCCTTAGCTTCGAATGAACTCGATGGCTCGTTAATAATTTCGTCAATATTTGAGTTTATATCATTTTCTACGTCATCTTCTTGTACTAAATCTTCATGGTCGTCATTGATCTGTTGTTTAATCTCATTTTCGATTGATTCTTTCTTATTTTTGACAATATCCATGCTAGTAGACGAATAAATAGAAAAATTTGGACATTCACTATCGCTCTCGTTTTCGTCTTTGTCACTAGAAAGCTTTAAAAAGTCGCGATGTTCGATTAAAACTTGTTGAACGGCATCATCTAAAATTTCGGACGAAACTTCAACTTGTCGCTCAGTCTCTTGGACGGCTGCAGGACTGAAAGTTTCGGATTCGTACGGCGTTGTTGGACGCGGTGGACTTACAATAGTTATTTTATGTTGTACGTTGACAGGTTTCGACGATCCATCTTCTGAACTGGAATCGTCGATAGTAGGTTCAGTGGGATCATATTTATCACCATCGGTAGTTATTTTCGAATCGTCGTTTTCGTCATCTGATAGTGTTGGTTTCTGAAATCGTATGATCGAAGGTTGAGGTGGAACATTTCCTTGAGACGATTCATTAGTAACTTCATAGTTGCCGAACTGCCTGTTACTGGAAAAACTATCCGAGCTGACAGCATCCGCGTTAAAATTAGAATCTGAATTATTTTCAACGGCAGTGGACACGTGAGAGTTGTTTTCGTCAGTTTCAGGATAATTTTCTGAAGGATGTTGTTCATTATACGGCTGTGACATATCTGAATAGTTCTGAGGTTGCCATTGAGGGACTCCTCGTGGACGTTGCGAAACTTGAGGGGAAAATCTTTGAAAGCCTCCTCTTCCGCGATTGTTAGCATTCAGTCTCTGTTGTGGAGATCGATCGCGAAAATTAGAAAACTCTCGTTGATTTCTCGCATTGTTATTAGGCCACGTGTTTCCTGGGCTGTAATACGAATTGCTTTGAGAAGAGAAACTCTCATTGTTGTAGTTGTTGTTTTCGCGGTAGTTTCCTGGTCCGGCTGATTGATAATTTCCACTGTTGTTGTATGCACGACTGTTTCTATTTTGATTTCCACCACCTTGATAATCATTACGTCCACCTCTCCAATTGCCTCCTCCTCTTCCTGTTCCCCCATAAGCGGGCGTCTCTTTCGCTAAAGAACTCGAATCAGATGCGAGGACATTGACTTTCTCTTGTTTTTCTATTATTACATTATCTTTGCGTTCAATATGTTTAGGGGTTTCTATGATTAATGATCCGTCTCCTTTTACACTGAGTGACGTGCTCTTGGAATGCAATAAGGTCTGAGATTCCATAATGCTCGATAGTAAATCTGGGGGTGACGACGCATAGGTTGGTGAAGTTATAGCAATAGCCTTACGTCGCGCCTGTAATTAAAAATACAATTAATATTCCAATTTATGTATATAATTCAGTATGCAAGCTTTTAGTATAAGTAACCTGTCTATGAGCGTCTATAATAGCAGATGTGCGAAATCTAGGAGCAACTGCGACAGCTGCTCTTCCACCGCCCATCGAATAGCCGTAATCCTCATCGTCAGAAACAAAATCCAGTTCATTACCATCGCTGAACAGTTTCAACTGCGGCACGACTATATTGGAGAGACCGGGTTCTCGAGAAGACATCGAAGAACCGATAATAGTTTTGAAAAGTTCTTTCAGACGCCCTTTAACCGAGGAGCGTACTAACGTTCTACGTGCAGCAGTACGAGTTCTCCCTTTTGCCTAAAAATAAATTTAATTATTTATTAAAATTATTAAAATATACAATTAAATGTTATTTTATTCTTGGATTTCCAACCTTTTTTTTTCTTCGTTTTTTTGTAACGCGTTTAGTTTTGCTCGGAAATTTCTCCCCATCGCGAATTTCATATTCGATCACGGTATTCTTAGTCCTTCGCTTTCTTCTACGCGCGGCTGCCCGTTTTTTCCTCGCGACTCTGCCACCAGCAGACTGCCTAGCGCCTCTCGTGGAGGTGGGTCGATTGCCGTTCGGTTGCGTAGACGTAGAAGGCGCAGTCGAGCTACTGCCGGCAGCAGATGCGCTACTGCCTGGATTCGACTGTTGTCCTTGAGGCACACTATTCGACGCTCGAGAGTGAGCCGAAAAAATAATACCAATTCGTTGGGTTGTGCACATTGGACAGAACCAATCTTCCACGGGAATCTGAAACGAACGAAGGATATATTAAAAGTCCAAGATAATAATGCAATATGGTCTGGTACCTCATGGAGCGGAGGATTTAAGCATTCCATATGATAACCGAGATCGCACATATCGCAAAGTAACATAGTCTCCTCCGAATCTGAGAGCTGGCAGATCTTAAAAACAAAATGATTATTTTATAGAAATAATCAGTCTTGGACTTTTTGTTTTGTAAATCTTCAGAAACTTACTTCGCATATTGTGACACGCTCTTCAATTTCAAACTCTACGATGGAGAACCTGTCATCGTCGGACGACCTGCGGCGAGGTTTGACTGCCACAGTTTTGATTACTTTGCCGCCCACTTTCTTCCTGACTTGGACGGAGACAAACTCCTTCCTGTCGACTGGACAAGTGTTGACATGGCTCGACCATTCCAAAAGGCAGTCAGCGCAGAAGGAGTGTGCGCATGCGTCGGGGGTTCCGATCTCCCTCTTGGACAGCTTCAAGAGACATATGGGACATTTGTCCGATTCTCCGTCAGAACTGTCCGATTGCCAGTCTTGAGCAGTTGAGATTTTGAGCTCCGGAGTCGGCTGTTTGGCCGCTTCTTCGTCTGTCGTCCATCCGGATTCGTCTGATTCGAGGCGCCTGCATCTACGCGAAGTCGAGGGGAGTCCAACGATGCTATCGCTACCGTCATCGTTATCTTCCGAAGAAGTTCCAGAAGATGTACTAATCTGTTCGAGCTGCAATGAGAAGAAATTACATGTTTATTTTTTTTAATAAAAATCTTATTTGCAAAAAAGAACTGATAAAATCACTCAAAATGAAAACTCATATAGATGTAATGTATACAAATGTTTCGAATTTCTTCTTTAAAAAATACTTTGAGAGTCAGCAACAATTAATTGTAGATGACTTTCTTCTTACTTTTAATACTGTTATTAGCGAGAGAAAAAACAATCAGTACTGGTATTGTTATTTTAATTAATCGACTGAGAAAATAATCCAACCACCGCTCGCATGATTCACCATGTTTATTGATTAGCAAAACTAAGGCATTCGAATACCCTGGTAACTATTGTTTTAAATATATTAAATATTTTAATTAAAATATAAATAAATTAAAAATATTTTCAATAATACAAGTGCCAAATCTTAATTCTTTTGAAACAATAAATCTAGGACATCATCATCTTTGATAAAATATCGTCTTTGAACGACTGCTTCTGAAGGTCTCCCAAATTTTTATATCAGGGCCAAGAGCAAAACTCGCTAATTTATTCCAATAAAATATATCACTGTGGCGACCATTATTTTTGTCAGTTACGATTATCCGAAAGAACCTCATAGAAAGAAGTGCATAGAAAATTGTAAATCTGTTTGTTCAAAATGCGACTTTTTTTATTTTATTTTAATTATTGCACATTTAACACATTGTTGTCAGGTGATTTCGGGCATTGTCTTAAGCCTGGCGCGGGCCATTTTTTAGCAGCCGCGGAATTAATCGGAAACGAAGAATTTCCGCGTTTTTTTTCGGAAACTCGCCATAACTTTTATACTATACAATATAAAATTATGAAATTTTAAACCCAGACTTACCATAAACAGTACTATCAAATGAAGAAGAAACATGGAGGTTGACAGTTTTATATTCACTGGAAACTTGCGTTTATTTTGCACATAAAAGTACTATAAAAATGTATGTAATAAAAAATCGAATTAAACACTAAATAAAACTAAAATATGGCACAATCTGTTTTTATGAATAGTTTTTCAACGTATGATATCTCTAAAAACACGTAGCTCTGTGTAGAGGTATGTCAAAAGATACATAGCTACACTTTTGGTCCAATTATCAATAATCAGATAAATTATCCACACAAAATTCATCGTCAGATTTATTTTTATCGGGTGAAAACATTTCGGGGTGTAAAACTATTTTTAGACAACCGAACGACCGAACATTTACGCGTAACTGTAATGATGTCTTTTTTTTATAACAAGTCACAGATGTCGCAATGACTGTTGCTTGTTATCTACCCCAGGTCAAGTTTCATTGGAATTTGTTTTGTTTTCTCACTCCCAACCATCCCTTCTTTTACATCAGGTAGAAAGTAATTCCTCGAAGTATCTTGAATAGAATTGAACATAATAGAAGATATTTGGGATAACAGGAATTGTTTATAGTTCGTTATTTAATTTTTTGTACGGAATAAAAATTCAATATCAAAATTAGTACAATACATTTGGTGGAAATGTAATAAATGCGACGACGAATAAAATAATGTCTTTACTAAATATCAAAGCAGTGACATCTAGCTGCTGACAACAAAAAAAAATGCAGTTCAAATTACACGGATAAACACGTGAGCCGACTTCTAGCAACAGACTACAAAAAACGGATTTTTACGGGTCCCGCAATCCAGCAGCAGTTCCGCAAAAACGGAAAAATCCGTGTCCCGACAACAATGTGTTAATATTCATTTTAGAATATCGCAATTATATTTATTTTTTATTTCCACTTAAAAGTTACATTAATTAAATTTGAGTTAAAAATGTTTATGTCAATATTATTGAATAAAATAAAATAAACGAACCTTTTAGTCTTAGACAATTTGGCCTAACATGAGAATTTTTGTTTTTAAAAACATTGATTTGTATTTTTTTAAATAAATTAAGTGTGCATTTTAAGAATTTGAAACTTTTTTGTGAACTCTCAATGATGTAAGGTAATAAAAAGCAATAATATTTAGTTGTTAAAACTATAATTATATTTTTCATATTTATTTACTTAAAAGATAAATTATAAGCTTGATGTAAAAATAATATCTGTCAATTATTATCGACTAGTACAACTAATTAGTAACAAAAAAGAATTGCATTATTTTCCAATTAAAAAAAAACAAATTTTGGGCATATTTTTCAAATAAGTTTTTTATTTAAATATAATTACTGAGACTTAGTTATTGGTAATATTTAACACCTATGTTTAGTGACGCATATTCCGTGTACTATTTGGGTAAAAATATGTGAATATAAATGTGTAAATAGTAGAAAGAATTTGGTGTATGCAATAACTGCTTTTGTTTTCACTTAGCCAGCCATCCCTATCATAAAAAGGGGCTGGCAGCTTATTGCTTCTGTTTTGTCTTAATTAATTTTAATTCTCCATTTCATAAAATATTTTTTTAAGTTTTCAAAGGATTTTTGTAGTTTAACTGTAATAGCATTAGTATGTAGGTTAAAGAGAAACGGCCTAAGTATACTTCCCTGAGGTGCACCAGCTGATATTTTACGCGAAATGTATTATTTGGCAAAACAACATAGCTTCGACTCTTCAGGTATGACTGTAAAATGTGGATGATATAATTGGCACTTCCGTATTTTAAAAGTTTATACATTAATCCGTCATGCCATACGGTATCATATGCCATTTCTATATCTAGCAATAAAAAAACAGAACTTTTTTCATATTAAAATTGCCAGATATGTGCTCTGTCAGTCTGTTAAGTCGATGCGTAGTCGAATGATGTTCGCGGAAAGTAAATTGTTGATGAATGAGTTTGTTTTTAAGAGATTTCTCTAATCGCGATATGATTTTTTCGAATAATTTGCTAAAAAGTGCTTTTGCTGATTATACAAGGCACACAAGCCCTCAAGCTCCTTAACCCTTTGACCGCGGATGACACTTATAGATGTCATCACCAAAGGTGTCATGGACCTTTGAGCTTTGCAATATGTTTTTTTGGTATAATTTAAGGTTGGAAAACAGTTGAATTTATTGAAATAATTTGTGGCATAAATAGGTGCTCCTCACACATTAGCAAAGTGCGAAATAACGTTAAAAAACACCAATCACAGGCGAAGGGTTTATTTTAACTTAAATCTTAACATCTATTAGAATATGTAGTCTGCTTGAAATCAGACACCCAAATTGGTTACTTCTGTGCGATGAAGCACATTGTTACAATTCTTATGTACATATGTATAGTTACTAAAGAGACCTAGAACAAGTTTGTACATTGTTTTGACCCATCTTTGCAAAGTCAAACATTGTTAAATTCGCCTCAAATATCTTTCATGCAATCCCGATATTTAGGTTCCACCGCAATTGAGGGATAAAAGTTTAGTGCACCAAATTTCAAAAGTATAAAAAAGCAATCGACAGGAAGGAGTATTGTGTTTCACTATGGCGCCAGGTCGGCTGGGATCTTTTAATTCGGACTAACGTTCATTTAACTTGCCTTGCTCAACTCCCCTAATGGTGAAAAATTAGCAAAACCACTTTGATAAATAATCGATTAAGCTTATTTCTATAGATGTAGGTATCTATATCATGGATATTTTAAAATTAAATGTCAGCACTCATCGGAGTGGCGCGTCAAGTCGTCACGAATACACTTTGACAGTTACAGGTATACGTTAAGCATGAATCACACTAGAAGTTGTAAGCAAACGCTGAATATCGGCAATGCGCTGTCGCGCTGATTGCGTCGTTACATTACAGTAGCCAGGCATTCTCCGCTAGCCGCGCGATCAAAATAAGGCGCACAGCCGACATGGGGCGGAGCGTCCGTTAGCGTAGCGTTTATTATGATCGACTAACCCGGTACCGCTTCCGGCGGGGCGGCTCGACTGAAGAGCCGGACGAGAGCGTGGGCGAGTCCGGCGGCGAGATCACCTGGGGTCGGGCGCGGGGGCGCACGCTCCGCCACCTCGCGGGCGGCCCCGACGCGTCGGACTCGGACTCCGAGCTCATGTCCGCCGCCTAGCCGCCATCTTGTAACTATCCGAGCTACCCCCCTCGCCCCTTCACCGCCGCCCTCCGTCTTTCCAGATTCGACCAGCGACGCCAGACGAGGGACGCGTTCTCTTCTCGACCAAATGTACAATTTAAAAAAAATATTACTATAATTTTAATCTTATTTATTTTATTTTAATAATATGATTTTTTAATTTCAATTATTTTAGGCATTTATGTGTATTAAAAATAACACTACTTTTTATTTACCCGAAGACCACAGAAAATTATGGAAATTAATCATCATGGTGTTTTCCAAACTGTTCAAACCCAAACCTAACCTAAACAATTCAACCATTATTTAAGGTGACCAGATTTTGAAAATATCAAGAGAAGATACTAAAAATAAAAAGGTTATCTCGGATATTATTGTTCGAGGAGCATAAAGAAAGACAGATTGCTACGGAAGTTAAAAAAAGGCATTTCGAAAACTTTATCCAAAAACGAAAAAGGACAAAATTTTTGAGGTGGACAATACTTCTCAAAGAAGGACAATACCTCCTCAAAGGAATACTTTTGGTCACCTAACATTATATTCGTTTTAGTTTGGTTTGAGTTTGAACAAAAAATATATGGGTTAAATTTAATTCTGAAGTAAAATAATTTTTATTTTGATTTCGTTTATCTCTCGAGATTTATTATCATTTGTGGTAAATATTTGAAAAATATTTTTTTATGAGGTAAAAAAGTGGGAGCTTAATGTATATTTACATGCGTTTTTAAATATTGGTATATTATAATTGTTCTATTTTAATAGTTAATGTATCTATAAATTGATACTGACGGTGAATAAAGAGGATTTTAACTATGGATTTTGACAACGGGCCATTTTCAATTCCAAGTTTAGAAACAGAAAATAAATATTTTTAAATGTATTCCAAAAAATAAAATTGATAGGCAATAACTTAAACGATAAGCTACTACCTTTAGTATTCTTCAATAAATGCAATTTTTTCAATATTGATTAATTTTTGCATTTCTTTACTTAGAGAAAAAAACATTAGTAATTTTCTTTACTTTGACTTATTTGTATTTTAAAATTGCTTAAAAATAAATAAATTATTTTGCCAACAGGAGGTGACGGGTAGCAATTAGACATAGATTGAGCCGCTGCAGTAGTATTTTATTAGATATATTTATAATAGTTACATGCTATTTATATAAATGCTAAGTGGATGGTGCGCGGGCCCGTATCGGCCATGCGAGCCCGCCGAGTCGCCAAGAGAAAGTGTATCCATCACACTTCACACCAGTGTTACCAGAGTACTGCTGAGTTTCAGCCATAATAAAACCTAGATACAAAAATATAATAATGCCCCCTACACACTTTTTTATTTAAAAAAATAGTTTTAAAAGTAAACGGTAGCTCAAAATGTTATTTAATAAAATATTTTTTTATATTATCTTAGGTTTCGCAAATAAATAGTTTATTTTAAAATGTATTAAAAACATTTAATTTTACACGAATGCTCTTCATACGGTTTTTAATATTTAATAATAGCTGAGCTACGATTTGTTAATTACAGCTAAAAATACAATAAAAAATAAATAGTCAAAACAAATTATATTTTTCATTGTTAAGATGTGTTCGATATGCTTAATATATATAAAAGGTTCACATAGAAGAAAGATTTGACTCAAATAGAAACAGCATTAATATAGAAAGAACAAAAATTAAGCAGCTTATTTTTAAATTATTCTGGTGATGAATGCAAAATTAAAGAGCAACAAACGTTGGACATTTTTTACATTAAGTTCTTTCGCAACAGCATTTTATGAGATTCTAGCAGATTATGTAATGTTGAACATTTAATTGTACTAAATTAAGTTTCAAAACGTATGGGTGTATTTTGCATTGCACTATTTGAAAATTGCGTTTTATAAAACCTCACATTAAATATATAAATATATGAAATAGAAAAAGTAAGTGCCTTAAATTACTGAATGCATATTAAATTATATTAAAACACTACTTTTAATATTTTTACTATGATTTTTATCGATTGATGATATATTGTGCAAAGGACGCTTCTTTTTATTTCTGCCTTCTGGCAACTCAAAGTTCTTCTCGCCGGCAACACCGTTCGCCATCTTTCTTTTTAACCGGAGGCTCTCCAGCTCAGCGCCGCCATGGGTCGCATGCACGCTCCGGGGTAATTATAATGCGCTAACGACTCTATCGAGTGGATTTTGGTTCGCGTTTCGTAGATTTGACGTCCACTTAGTGTCGCGCAAACGATGACAGGTCGCCACGTGCTCGGCTCGGGGGCGCCATGGCGAACGGACGAAAAAGCATTGGCAATTAAATTTTACTTTGACCTTGAAGTCGTATATCGTCGACGTCACACTTGAGCTAGGCGGATTGACCTGGCATCTTACATATTTAGGTTATGTTTTTTAGAAACGTCTCGGCGTCAGATTCAGTTTTGTGAAGGTTTCAGGTTATGTTGTCAGAAGCGATTAAATTTCGGCAATGAAATTTTGATTTACAATTTATATGGAATTAATTCATTTTTAGATAAAATTGATTTTTGCAATGTATGGAATTGATATATAATATGATCTTGATAATTTCAGTAAGGGTATTTCCCAGTCGGCTCTTCCATATCGCCGCAGTGTACCGACATGGTTGAAGTTAAACCCTGTTGATGTCACCAACGAGATTATCAAGTTGGGAAAGAAAGGATTGACTCCTTCTCAAATTGGTACTATTCTCTCTATAATCAATTATTCATAAGTCTGTTTTGTATACATATAACAATGGAACGTCTTAACTTTCAGGTGTGATCTTGAGGGATTCACATGGAGTCGCTCAAGTTAGATTTGTGACCGGTAAGAAAATCTTGAGAATAATGAAAGCCAGCGGCCAGGCCCCCGACTTGCCCGAAGATCTGTACCACTTGATCAAGAAGGCCGTCGCCATCAGGAAGCATTTGGAGCGCAACCGCAAGGACAAGGACAACAAGTTCAGATTAATTTTAGTTGAATCCAGAATTCACAGGTTGGCTCGTTATTACAAAACCAAGACTGTGCTGCCGCCTAACTGGAAGTACGAGTCGAGCACTGCGTCTGCGTTGGTCGCTTAAGATAATGAAATCCAATAAATATTTTTAACTATTTCAAACATTTTTTATTTCAATATCCATTTAAATTATTGTTTTAAGAACTTGATAAAGTAGATTCCTTACAAAAATTTATATCATGGAATATTGTTTACAATTTGATACAAATGAATTTACAGTCAAATAATTTCTACTAAGAAAAGAAGATGTATAGAAAAAATGTATTTAATTTAATATTATTTGTTTACAATGTTTAATCCTATTAATAATTGTAAACCACTGGTTCAATTCAGGAAAGAAGGAAAGCAATTTTGTTGGCAAAGTCAAATGTGTTTTAAAATAGGGAAAAAACTCATGAAATCGTAAAAGTAATGGGATATTATATAGGAAAGAAAAAATACAGTTCAATACTTAACAGTGAGCTAACCACAGTGAGCTCCATCAAAAAAAAGTTTTTCTAAAAGTTGTCTTAGATGTGTATCCCATGATGGTTCAATTATAGACTGAATCCGGCAATTATGTTTCTGATTCAACGCTTACTGTAAAAGGGTTCCTTATTCATATTTGTTGCTGTTGATTAGGGGAAAATATTCCTAGCAGATGTTCCTTAGAGCAACTAAAATCTCAGGGCATGAAACTTGTTTAATACTCTGTTATTCTATTAGCTTTAAATATCAGCTTCCACACAATTTTTTTTTTAAGTATAATCTTGCTTTCTAAATACAGTTACATTGTAACCTTGTAATGATATTCTAATTATTAAAAAAAAATATTACATGTAATTATGAGGCCAAATAAGAATTGGATGACAAAGTAGAAAAAATATAGAGTATAAATTACAACAAAAAAGCTTTAATCTTATTAAATTTGAGATTTGAGTGTATTCATAAAAATAGTATTTCCTTAATTAATCCAATAGATCAAATATAGTAATATTTAAGTTAAAAAAAAATGTACATAGGAGCTATTTCGGTTTCGGGATTGGTGGCCGAGTGGGGTGATTGATACACAGTTTATTGGACATAAATATTGTATGTATAATACAAAACACGGGTGTCAGTATCAGGCGGCAGTGTCGTAGAATGAGGAATAGTCTCTGGTTCCTCATGGTCAGCTGAGTTAAATCGGTGAGTGTGTGTTCACTGAGAGTAAGTTCTTGTCAAAAATGATTTATTTATTTCTTTAAATTAAATGAACAGCGTATTAAGCTATAGCCGATTCTGATAGTGGAGACGTCCTGAATCTAACAGGCATCAGAAAAGGATGCGATCAGAAGCAAAAACTGTAATTCTGCGAGACAACTTTATGTGATAGCTCTGCGAATCGTATCACAACTTCCAAGGTGGCCATTTATGGTCAACTATTCAATAATTACTAAGGATACGTACATAACGAACAAAGTATTGTTCTAAGGCATGTGTTTCAAAGATTATAAAATAGGTTTGAAGGCCCATTTATGTATAGGTTTTATTATGGCCAAAACACTGACGTAACGTAGGTACATTTTCTTGGTGACTTTGGCGAGCTTACGCGGGCACGTCCACTGTTCATCCATTATTATGTATAAAACTGTAACATCATATGCGGTCTCGTCCAATGTTCATCCATTTTTATGTATTAAACATGTAACATCATATACCTTTAATAAAATACTACTGCAGCGGTTCAATCTGTGTTTAATTGTCACCCGTCACCATCCGTCGCCAAAAAGGATTTTATGTTGTGGTAAATCTGCTTGGCTGATGTACAAAATTCTTTAGTGTTCCAAAATTTCGATTTAACTTGTTTTGTTTAGTCAAATTTTTGCTGTTGTAGCTTTCTTTTGAAATCCACAATAGTATTGTTCTTGTAATATTTACATAAGTTTGAATAAAACAAAAAAAAAACATTCCAGTATAATGTACCGTTGGAAGTTTTAACAGATATATGGGTATTTAAATAAATAAATTACTCATCTGCATCAATCAGTACTAATTAAGAACAGGAATATAATAATTAGCCTCAAGTTCAAGTTACATTTTGTAGTTGGTTTACTTAATTTTTTCAATTGTGCACAACAATACAAAGTACTATATAATATTGTTGGTCTGGTAAGTTTTTTCAGTTGCACGAAATATTTGTTTTTTTAATGGCTATAATGTTTTATTACAAATTATGCAATTATTAAAAAAATACTTTTAAATCATATAGAACTTTTCATGGATTTTTTTTATTAATAATTTTTTTTTGGTAAGGTAAAAAATCAGTAAATTTAAAAAAAAAATACAATCTATTTTGAATTAAATTATACAGAAATGAGACATTTCAAATTAATAACTTTCAGTTTTTGTATTAATAACATAATAAATTTAATAAATAAAATTAGGCTCGATAAATCCGATGCCAGCATATGGTTACATTGGATCAATTCTTTATTCTATATGGCCATGCGAAGGTATTATGGAATGAGGAAATTATATAGCTTGATTTCAGAGCAGTTATACAATTATTTTTGTCACAGTTATATTAACTTCGATTCTTAGCGATTTGTAATATTTTACGTGATCAAACCAGGCGTGTATTCTTAAGTATATAATTTGTTGGAATTAAAAAAATATTTGAAAGCTAACATTATTAAGTCCGAGTACTTTGAAAAATTACTATATGAAAAATGGTTCTATTATGTTTTAATTTTGTGTAGGTATTATATAATATAACTACAGGTTGATCCAACTTGAGTTTCCTTTGTTACCAGCACTGTAAATCAGACAGCTGTCAATAATCACGCGTGCTCAAAGTGTCGAATCTTAGTTTGCAACAACATATTTATAAAATGGATAGCTTTACGACTGCTCAACGCGTTAAAATTGTTCAATTATTCTACATAAATAACAATTCTGAATTTTACGGAAAGATTATGGTCAATTTCATCGCCCTAATGAGTGAGCAATTCGCAACGTAAAAAAAATTTAGGGCCTGTGCATTATTGGGGCGCCCGTTTAGTCGAAAATATTGCTGCTGTAAGTGAAAATGTGGCCGAAGACCCAGAATTGTCGATTCTTCGGCGTTCGTAGCTTTTGGGATTTCCTTATGGGGCGAGGAAAATCCTCATGTGATTCACAAGAGAGCATTACATATCCAAAAAGTGACTGTTTGGTGCTCATTGTGGTCAGGCGGCATCATTGGGCTTTACTTTTTGAAAACGATGAAGGTCGGACTGTAACAGTTTGTATGTGTTTTTTTTTAAAAGTTCGGAAACTGAAGTTGGATTATCTATTACATACTTAACAGGCTAGGCTTTTATTGCTATTATTAAAAGTGTGGCAGTAAAGTACGAGTAGAGTAGGAAGATCTGGAATGGCGTGAGTACTGTGACAATAACAATCACACGCGATTAACGTATTTTACTTGAGAAATCCATGTACACGCTGTGTTGAAGGATTTGTATCGAAGGTAACTATAAATAAAATTCATTAAAAAAAATCACTGTACACTTTTTCTTGATATTGATGGAAAATATAACTCAAGTTTTAATTTGATTTCCCTTTCGAACAAAAATATAACGAAGGAAAAATATATACATTATTTTATTTATAGACATTAAAACTGTTGCTAAACATATTCTAGAAAACGTTGAAGTAATAAATATAGGTTTTAGTAAAATATAAAAATTTTAATATAAGCGATAAATTTTCACTTGAATTAAAATTAATGCAAGACGTTTGCAGACCATTGCATTTATTTGTATATGCAAGTGCTTTTATTTATTTGAGTCATGTCCGTTAAAATATTAGTTATTGTCAAGAGATGTTTTGCCCAAGCCGAGCGGTAACCTATTGCCGTTTGTCCTTGTACTACTGGTTCTCGTACTGCGCGGATGCGGTGGTGAGCCTACGTATAATTAAAAGTAGAATGAAATACAAATAGAATAATCAAAAGTGTATCATTTATGGTCCTTCGAGCTCCGGTAAGAAGACCTTTCCATGTTAAGGTCGTACGGGTAAGAAAGAAAACCGCTCACTTCTTCTCGAAGGGATTTAATAAAATGATAATAAAATAAGTATCAAACAAATGATAAATTTAAAGTATTATTTTCATCATTATACTTTTGCGCTCTACTACGTTTTTGTTCTGCGTTCTTTTGTAGATATACAGAGATTTTAAATAGTGCAGCATCAATAGTGTTGTCAAGCACTGTTATTATAGCTTTACCAGCAAAATTATATCAACTGCTACTTTTCATCAATATATCGCTACACCCCTGAGTCAAATATATCATTCCTCATTGTGGTAACGGTTAGGAAATATGGTCCGGTGCATAGTCGTGCCCGGCACGGTATGGTTGTTCAATTTATTCGCGAATTCTAGGTCATGGTGGAATGATGAGTCGCATATTTTGCCAAAAAACGTTTTATTGTTAAAATAACCCGCCCACAGATCAATATGTGCAAATACGAACGGTTTAGATTTTTAACCCAAATTTTATTCATACACGTTTATATGGAAATCTTTAGAAGTACTGGTATTCATGAATATGTGAAAATATGTCCATCTTACGATCACCTTTGAGTAAACAATGGTTTCGCTCAATTATAGCAGTAAAAACTGCTCGTAGACTAAACAATGCTCTTGACGTGGGTACTACATAGGCGTTCTTTAGTTGATAATGACCACTGTAGACTGAATACGTTAGTTTAATCAGAACCACGCACATTACTTTGAGAGTCTGCATACAAATCGATAGAAATCATGATAAATGGTTGCCGCATGAATTTAATGAAAAGCATAAATCCATTATGAAGTTTTCTCGGCGCTCCTTTTACACAGAAACAATATATTTTGTGCTGTAATGTGCGTCGGAAAAGGGATGACTGATAACAACAAAAAGCGGCCTGTACTATCTATACTTAACAACATAATATACACGTGTCTATCTGTCTGTCTGTAAAAAGAGCTCCTCCCAAACGGTAAACAGTAGCGAAGTTACATTTGCACGTGTCATTCTGGTTGCTATTTCTAGGTTAACTGTTCTATTTTCATTTTAACAACGACGTGCTGATCGCATACGTGAAGATAAGAGACTAAAATATTTGTTTTATTGATATTTTCTATATGTTGTGCAATATCAAAAATACAATGAAAATAATTAAATTTTATTTTTAAATAAATTAATTTTATGCAGATATACTTTTTCTAATGACAATATTGAAACATTTTCAGAATTGTTTTGAGGCAAAAATCAACTAAATTGTTATTGAATCACGTTTGCTGTAATCCGCCACTATATTAGAAACGCACGACCCCGCTTTGTGCGCCGGCGCTACAACATGCACTTTAGTTACATTGATTCCACCACCAAAATTTACTCATCGTACTTTTGTTATTCCAATTTTCGCTGTCATAAGCAGTATTTACACTACAGTCAACTTTTATTCTAGATCACTCCTCGAGCGGAATGCGATTTTTTTATATCGAGTAGTGATTTGTATATAGATTTAATATGCTAAATTTAGCTTTGAGTAGACTAATTATGTACTATGTAGCGTGTTATAATATAATAACTAGTAAAAATGTTGATTTTTAAAATAAAATCAAATAATGAAAAATTAATGATACAGATAAAATTTAGTTGTTTTATATTTGTAGCTAAAATTTACTGAATAAATTATTTTTCTGTATTAAGTAATACGGTATTTCCTTGTAAATATGTTAGTGATTTCTTAGATTTTTATTTTCATATGTATTATAAATATGTATGTATGTACATATATATTATAAATAAGTTTTTAAGCTATATTTTTTTACAGTTTAACGTCGAGAAGTTATGTAATTAGCTAAATTGTAAAAATTGTGCAAGTTAGCTTGTCTTTTTATGGTTGTGTCCTTACACTTTTAAATAATGTAAGTATGTATGTGTCAGTGATGAATTAGTGTCAACATTTGTTTTTATGTGTATTTTTATATATGTATATGTACAAAGGTAGTATTATTTTTTTTAAATATAATGTTGTGCTACTATGCGGATATTATACAGTCGTGTTTGCGTTTTATGGCATCAAAACAGAGTTTGCGTGGTCGCAATTTTTTCCATTCAGTCGACGAAAGCTCTGAAACTGAAAGGAACTCGCTCATTGTGTATAGTTTACTATATTTAAGCTTTCAAAACGCGAAACTTAACTCAATTTCATCTATATATAAAAATCGTATATTGTGTGATATTGAATTAAATTAAATCGAAATGCTGTCATTCAACACCACTCGTCGATTTGAGCAACAGCAAGTAAGATTTTTTTTATTGTGTATTTACAACTTTCGCATAAATTCTCATTGCAGATTTTCACTCATATATAATATTTGTTTTCCATGTGCAAACTTTTGCCTTTTAATGAAATGAGCTTATGTATTTATAATTAAAGTATGTTTATTGACTTTGGCACATACCATATTTATTTTATTAAAAAATCACTTATGTACTTAAGAGATTGTTTGTTTATTAAACTATATATATTGGATAACCATATGCGTAAAATTACTTATCATCCTTTCATCTTTCTCATTATTCAAGCGAATCTGCACAATTTTCCAGCATAAAACCAAAACACTGGAAACTATTCGTATTCCAATTATTCATTAAATTTAATTAATATTATAATTAAAAGTATGAGTAATTAACTGATGCATAATCACTTTTCTTTATATCATATATTGAGTTATGTATAGTGTTTCTTGTTAACTTTCGTATGAGAAAAAAAGCTAAAGATATAAGATTTTCTTGTATTTAAAGAAGATGCATATTTAAAAATAAATATTACTAAATATTTTCAATATGCAATTAAATATTTTTTGTAGAATACTTTTCATTCAGAAAAATAGACTTATAGTTATAAGAAATATATAATTTTGCTATCGTAGTAGTATTAAATATTTACATAAAAAATAAATTAAATAACTTTATTATAATATATATCTATAGATCTTTATAGTGGATAAGTCAATGCTGAACAATTTAAAGGTCAGGAAATGAAAATCACATACGAAATCAATGCGATTACTATTATGTTTTTTTAGCGAATCCAAAAAATTATCTTTCAATGTTTATTTTTATTTTAATGACTCAAAATATTATTTTCTTTTCAAAATATATAACTTAAATTACATTAAATGTTGGGAGGCTTTGATTCGAAATATTCCGATAGCCTCATTTTCACATCGTCTGTATTTTTTTTTACATCTAGGAAGTGTTGTATCAATCGAAATAAATGGTAGTCCGAAGGAGAAAGGTCAGGAGAAGAAGGCGGATGAGATAACACGTTCCTTGATTTTATCGACAGTCAATTTCGACTCATGAGGACGTGCATCGTTGTGTTGTAGACTTATGTTGAAAAGTGCAGGCCTTTTTTATTTCATCGTATAAACGATCCAGCTGATCATAATATAAACTTAGTGTTATGGTTTGGCCAGCTTTAAGAATTTCGCAACGCACACTCCCTTTGCAATCCCATCATACACACAAAATAACTTGTTTTACTGGGAGCTCGGGCTCTTTTACATTTACCAATATCTAATGCATCATCTACTATTTAACAAATAATTTTAGTAGCCATATTTGCCGATTTTTGAAGAAATTCATATAACATACAATTTGTATAAACTGTTCACGTTGTAAAAACTCTGCCATCGTAAATTTTGGTGCCCATTTTTTTAATATAAGAATATTGAATTCAGCTGTGCTTCAACACAGATAATATTGTAACAAAATACGAGCTTAAATATCAACAGTCAAAGCACGACTGACTGGTAGTACCTAAATTAAAAAAAATAACATTCGTTTCAGGATTACCTAATATTATAATTAAAATTATGATAAATCAGTTATAGTAGTTAGATATAGTAATTAGGTATAGATTTTATAATATCTAACATTAAGATGATTAACCAAAATCGCACCAGAACATCATCAGAATTTTTTTTATTATGAAAGTTTATAAAACGTTTATGGTATTGGTCCGTATAATTGAAAATTCAAGTTTAAAAAAATATATACATACATATATGTCAAATGGCTGTCTAGTGTGAATTTTTTTATGGATTCTATGCACTATCTAAACAGCTTGCATCATACATATTACATATGCATATGTACGTTTTCACTTTTACTTGCTTCAGATTTATTCTGAAAATTATTTAAAATAAATTTAAATAGATTCTGTAAAATCAAAAAATATGATTTTTCCTTGTATTGTATAAAGTTAAATATAGATTTTATATAATATAATATAGCATGTTTATTACAGAAGATCAAATAAAAAAATATGCAAATTACATCACAAAAAACATCCACTATATTATGTAAAACATCAGTTATTATATTTTCTCGAAAGATATATAGACACGATGAAAAATTTGATATCGTCGCGTGTTTAGAATTAATTGAATGTTTAATAATAACTTGCGTATATTATATTTTCAGTTAATGGATTCCTTGAGAAATTATAATCCATGGGGAAGAAGTGGTGGAGGAGCACCAACTGATGAGTTTCGTCGTCGAGATCTTCCCAGCAGGAACATCTTTCCACATCATCCTGTGAATATTTAATTCTTCAAATCATGAAATTTACACATGTTACTGAATAATCATATTTATAGCCAATTTGGAGAGATACGAAAGATAGAATACCTCATTCAATTCGCCCGAGGCTCCGACAAACTTCAAGTCATCAGAATGCACAAATGTTACAACAGAAGCCTCCTAAAGAGCCTCCAGGTGAAAAAAAATCATTAAAAATGAAACTCTCATTGTAACATATTGTGTATTACAATAATGCTGGAAATTCTTTCCAGATATTTCCAAGTTTCGCGAAAGCGTCCGAGATCGTTACGAAAGCAAATTTCCAAAAGTAACGAATAAGGTGAGAATGTTGCGTAAGATTTGCGATTTCTTTACAACGGCTTATTAATATTCTGAAATAGGTTTTATCATAAATTGGCAAATTGATTTAAAAATAATTTTTGGTTAGATTAAGGTTATTATGTTGTTAAAATGTTATCCATTGATGATATGCAATAAAGATTAGAAAGATCACTGTTAAAATGATTAATCTTTAGATCATATCAAGATAATTTACGTAAGAATAGAAAATATTTTTATAAACTGCCTATAGATTATTTTATACATTTTATTATAGAAGACTATAAAATAAAGTTAATGTAATATTTGTAATATATATTAATATATATATTTTTAAATATTGTATGACATGTACGTAAATTATTATTTTTTCACGACCCTTTTATTATTCACTGAGGATATTAAATTAAATGTGTTTTCTACGCCGTTTTTTGATAGGTTAAGAAAATATAAAGGCGCAAATTGTTATGTCAGGACCATCCGTGATTGTTGCGATGAAAGTATCGCTAGGACTTGCTATAAGCGTGTAAGACAAATTACTTTATTTAGGCTTTCTAAGAACGAAGTTTTTTCTCAACGGCTTTATAAATACCATGGAATATCTAAAGAGCTCGAAAAATATCCGCAAATAAAGCCGAATGGTCAGTGCCAAATACAAAGTAATGTCACTTAGTCATCTCCACCACAGGTATCCTTAAAGTACATCATTGCCGATCTTACCGAGTTTCAAACTGCAATTACGCCTAACATTGCAGCCAATAAAATATAATCGAATTTTGAAAAGGTCGTACACTTAATTCTCAAGTAGTATATATGTTCGAGCAAGACACTTTCACCACTTCGCTTCCGACTTGAAATAAACAAACATTGAGCCGAACTCACACCAAGCAGAGCTACGCCCTTTAAATGACAGAGAAAAACAGCTGCCGTTTACTTCGACCTGGTGTAACTAAGCAATCACGTGTATTCCAAGAGTTCAACCCGATCTACTAGATGACTTCAAAAATACAATTGTATTATGAATTTCATTATTGTTCTGATTTAAAAAAATAATTTGCACGTATAAAAACAGGTTGAAAAAACAGGGCGAAAAGAGCATTTACATACTGCGTTATTGTCAGCATTTTTTTGTATTAATTCATAAATTGTATTAAAAATAATTTATGGTACTGTTGATTTACACACGTATATATTTTTAAGTTAAAATTACAAATATTCCTTGATTATTTTTAAGTTAGAACGGATAAAATGCGGCTGTATCATTTGTGCAATAAATATATATTATGATATACAATAGAACTGCATCTCGACAATCAAGTTAAACTCTTGACAATTCAAGGCGATTGCTTGGTTGAACCTAATCTAATTATTTTTCTGGGATACTTTGAACTTATTCTTTACGGTGAAAAAAATCCGTGCGCTACGGTGATGTACATTTAGTGTACATGTCAAAACGTGTGAAAAATTATAAAAATATAAATATCATTATGGAACAATCATTAAAATAATAGCATAATTATTAATTTTTAGAGATTAAGTAAGAATTTACATTAGCATTTGTTGTTTTGTTATGATTTTAGGTTTGGAGCAGTAATCCTTGGGAAGGAAGAGGACCTTGGGGAGGTCGAGGTCCTGGTGGATTTCCTTGGAGACCGGCTGGAGATGTTGGGAAGAATTTCCACTATTCCATGGTCTATCTTTTATCATACAAATATTCAATAATAAGTAAATAGTTATGAATATTTTTTTATATGCAGGGCTGGACTACAGAAGACACTTTCCACTTTCCAACAATATGCACCATGAACAAGAACTGCCAATGTCGAAAATGTTATACGTACAACAAAGAAAACGTAGTTGAGGAACTACTCAAAAACAGTCCACAAAAAATTCCTGATATAAATAGAAATTCTATTGATATTTTGAAGAATGGTTGTGTGGAGAAGAAGTTAAGTTTTGACGATGGATATAAGCACTGGAAGGCTGGCGGCACTCCGAATAGGAAGTTGCTTCAGATGACTGGAGGAATTGAGTTGGTCCCTCTGATGAGGGGTAGAGCTTGGACTATTAAGTAGCTTATGATATAAATGGAGGTATCGTAAGGTGTATGATAAGTTATAACATGAGATAAAATTGCATTGCAGACCTAAACCGATTGATGGAGATTATATGAATAGAGTAGGAATGCGATCTCAGGGGTTATTCCAGAGGTGAGAATATATACTATTTATTAATGGGTCAAGTGCGAATGTTGCTACAAAATAAATGTGAATTATTTATCTGTATGTTATAAGCATTTAAAAAGCAGGTATTTCTAACGATTTTTGAGCGAAAAGTCTTAAATAAGTTTTTATAATTAACTTATGAAGATGGTGTTGCATCGCCTCAAGTGAGACTGATATCTCACCCGCATTGACGACTTAAAACCTGCAAAGCGGTTATCTTTTAATTAGACGGGGCCATTGAATTGCGTTGATTGTACTATAATGAAGATAATCTTGAGTGAAACCATGTCTATAAAATAGTCTGATAATCTAAATTAATAATATTTATACAATAATAATATTTATTGTATTTATACTTAATTTACAAGTCACTTGATTCCAGAAGAGCTGTCAATGTAATTCGATGTATGATAAGATTGGTAAAATAAAAAGTCATTTTACGAAATACAGTTTATATTTGGCTCCTAAAGTCACTATTTATGGTAATATTGTTAGCAAGATGTGTACCAGTTAGAAGTAATAAAAAAAAGCAACGGAGATAATCACATTTCTTTATATAGCAATATTCGTTCTTCACCTTTAAATTCAATATAAATTTATTTTATTAAATTTTAGAGAGCATTATTAGAAAACCATGCATACATGGACGTGTGCACGTATTAATGAAATACTATTTTTTAGAATAGGTCACAGTAATGGAAGCTCGGAAATTTTTCTAACAAGAAATATAGGCTGACTTTCGAGACGGTAAATGTAGCATGATGAATGGCAATTACGAATGATTTTTAACAACATGAGATTATATATGTAGTGTAGTGTGTGTATAGCGAAAAATATTATGTATATTAATCGTCATATACGTCGGCGACTGTCACAGTATCTAGATTAGTGGATCAGTTTAAAAGAAGACCTGCCTTTTCGGCATGAAAAGAAATGATTAATTTGTTATGCAATTCGTTGTCGAGCAATAAAGTATTGAATAGTATTGTATGTTGTTTTATTTTCTTCCTATTTATATTATTTATTATCTTTTCTTTGAATGACAAATTGGAATTCTTCATTACATCAGGTGTAAATGACACAATTTTACTATGTAACATACGAAGAATATATTGAAAGTAAGATGGAAAGATCAGAAATAATTTATTTTAGACTAATAACATATTTAATTAAAATGTAGTTTTAATAAGTTAAAAATTATATTAATAACATATTGTCTCTTATATTAACTATATGATTACTAATCAAATTTTGATTAAACTTTATTTATCAATTAACTTAAAAATATATACAGACTTAACTCAATCTATCCGACAATCAATGTACATTTAAATAATTTATTGTAAATCTTCCGTTACAATATGACATGCATTAGACCAATTAATACAATTAGCAACTATTAAATAAGTAGTGAGACACCAGACTGAAATCAAAGTATGTAAATCAGTGACAGATATGTTATTAATTTAAACTATTAATACAGTTAACAATTAGTATATGTAACAATGCACGACCTAGCTTGATTTTGTGTGTATGAGATTAAGAAAATCTGTGATGATTTTTAGGAATTATTATTATATAAGAGTCACTTATCTTCTAAACACAATTAAAATTTAAAAATACTAGGGACCATATAAGCTTAGAATACAGGTATATAGTGCTGTTTATATAATTTTACGAATAACCACAAAACATGCCTATATGTTTGCACAATGCCTATTTAATTGTGTTACATATTGAATAATATTACATCTAGAGCTAATTATTGTTAAAATGTATCATAAAAACAACACTGTTATAACTTTTTTCTTTTCCTAGTAATTGCATTACAACAAAGCAATTTTTTAAATTTATAATCATCTACCTAGGTACTAAGAATGTACATATGATTTTTTATTAATGATCACAAAACAATACCAATAAGCAATTACGTGGTGAAATTTTCCGGATCATATCTTTGAGTGTTAAAAAGGCCACGAGCAATGGTAAATATTTGCTTAAATTTGTGTCGTATAGCTGTCTGGATATGTAAATTTGAGACAATCGAAAGATGATGCTTGCTTGGTGTAAAATATTTTCACTTTTTACAACTTTCCCTCGGGTATGTACGTATTATATGTTTAATACACACACAGTCGTATGTTTACTATAAAATATGCCCGATTACGTCATATCACAGACAAAATATAATTGGGGGCAAAACAATTGTACAAAACGCTCTAGGTAATATATTGCATATTAATTTCGATCAAGATCAGCTCGAGAGTTAAAGTGATTTATTGCTCGTCAAGAGTTACCAAATAATAGTTTTTACTTATTAATTTTCATTGTAACTGCGTCTCGTAACAATGATAAATAAGCGCGATAGATATTATGAAATATATTTATTGAATAAATTTAATTGACTTTCTTTAATTTAAGTTGACTATGATATCCACTTGAATAAGTTTCATGTGCTCTTTTAAATGTACATTAGCGTTGATCGAAAGCGACTAAAAAATGTAAAGCCAGTGAATGAAGAACAGGTTTTCTGCACTTTTCTATGAGAGCCAAATATACAATTTATGACAAAGATGTGTTAAAATACAAGTTAACATGTGTAGTTTTGTACGTGTTTTTTTTACTATCGAAAATTACTTCAGAAGGAGGACAATGTGAATATGTGTAAGAATCAGGTAAGACATGAATTAATTTACATACAATCTTATTTTACGCATAAGATATGCAAACAAATTATAGGTTATTTTTAATATGGTTTTATGGATGAAGCGCAATTCAAGTTGTCGGGAAATTATTCACGAAGAACTTGTTCTCAATAAATTATAATTATATGGTCTCATTAAATTTATTTATTTATTTGTGTGCCCGGACTTTTTAAAAACGACTACATTATTTATATTTATTATTTAATCGGATATTAATTACACGTTGTAATCTAAATAAATAAAATAGTCTAGTTCCGCCCGAATCATCGCATTGGACAGAGAATCGAGGACAGGAAAGAATTTATTTACTTAAGAGAATATAAGGCAGAACACTGCCGCACGGAATCATTTCCATTACTCGAATCGGAAACTTCATCCAAAACTATCACTTCGTTTTTGGCTTGGAATAAACTAGACAACCCTTAATTCAAAAACAATTTACCGTATTATCTAGAATATAGACCTGGACTTATATATTTTTTAAATTTAATCGGGTAGTATTTAAGTTCAGCTTTTTTTTTACTTATGGAATGTTAAATAATGATCACAATGAAAATAATTATGCGAAAGCGGATAAGTATACAATTCAGCATCTTTTTGTGAATTAATAATAATATTATAAACTATGAAAATATGGTTTCAATTCACGGTACAAAGAGATATATTTCATCAAAAATGAACATAATTATACTACAAATGGACACTATACAATCAGGCGCGTACCGTGAAAAACTTTTTCTTTCGCTCGCTCGCGTTTTAAGTGACGAGAGTGAGTGAGAGACGAGGGCGTACGTTCCGCATGCCCTTATCTCTCACTTACTCTCGTCACTTAAAACGCGAACGAGCGAGAGAGCGAAAGGAAAATATCTTACCGTATGCATCTGCTATACATTTGTTATAATAAATCACTATCCTCTTTTAAATGCCTCATCCACCGTAATCAAATACATTTCAAGGCATGACTATATTTTTATGCATGACAAAACTCGGTTTGTATCTGAAACCTGACTAATGTTTGGAGTTGTTTTTTTTTAAATAAGATACGGTTTAAAATAAGTTTGTACTTGAGTTGATCCGAAAGGGGCAGGTTTTCTGGTGACTCGGCATTTGGGAGTTACTGTCACTGTGAGACTCTCGGCTTTCTGTAGAGCGTAAACGCAGTAGGTTCTTGAAAGCTAAGAGTTTTGTGTAAGATCTTGGAAGCTCTACCAGCCAATGGTTGAGCTCTGTACCTGGGCCAGCTCCTTAGCCCGTCTTAAAAGCGGTCTGATGTGCTTGCTCTTTGGATCATCTGGAAAACATTTTTTTATAGATTTAGATCAACGGAATGATTATTAAAGAGTAATTCTAATCTAACTAGTTTACCGCGCCATTTTTCGTCTGTGTAACACATTGGCCACTGTAAAATCATTCATAAAAATATTTTAATAAATTTAAGAAAACCTAACCTGTGATGTATTGAATTATAATTATATGATAATCACAAATTCCGGTCTTCCAGACGAGATATAAGTTAAAAGATGCGAACTTAGTATTTTGTATTAAGTATTAGTTATCCTTGTTGGTTATCACATAGTATATGTGACCATGAAATCTGAAAATATTATAAAAAAAATAGATTAGGGTATGAAAAAATAATATTATAAATGTTAAAATATTGTTAGCTATTTTTAATAAAATATGAACTTTTCTAAATTATTTGTCTGCAACATTAAGAAATTTAGGAAAACCTAATCTGCGATGATCAATCGGAATTATATCGTGTTAGTTATCATATATCGTGCTCTTGTATTGAAATTAAATTTCATAGATTTGGAAAAGCAGAATTTCTATTGAAGAGTTAAGTTGCCCCAACATAAAAATTCCGTTATTATTTCGTCTGTGGCACACATTAGCCGCCATAATATCATGCATTAAAATATTGTTAGCCGCGTCTAAAAAATATGATATTTTTATATTGTTGTATAAAAATCTTTTTATGCTATTTTTTTTTTATTTTGGTTCAAATTCCTAATAAAAAATATGTTTATGTTTAATAAAACAGATAATATTAAAAATTAGTAAAATAAATTAAAGCAATAAAACTTTGAGAATCACTGTTGTTTTTATAATTAACTATAAATGCAATATAAAATAATAATAAATAGTTAGCAATAGAAATACGTAAAAATAACTCACTCCCAGATGTATACTAACAAAATAAAAAATGTGTATAAATTAACTCACTGCTCAAAGGGTTAAGATCTTCTAATTTCCATGAACTACAAATTTTAAAAATCGCAGAAAACACATCAAAATAAATAACATATAAAATCGCTAATTTTATGTTTATATGGTCATTAGATTTATGTTCCACTTTATAAAAATAGAAAGGTAATATTTTTCTTAAGAATATGATTTGTATACATACATTCATATGTAAATTTGAACGATTATCAAATAATTTACTGTCAGATTGTTAGTTATCAATATTTTTATATAAATATTTTGACATGTTTTCACTACACTTATAATACCTAAGTATTTAATTTTGTATAAATAAAATAACTTACTATTACACTATGTACTCTATTTATGAAGTATTTGAAAATATTTATTTTGTTTTTACGTATTTTTTTGTTTATTAACCAATACTCATTTATTTTATTTTACTATTTAAAAAATATAAATTTAATTTGCTTAAGACCTACCATTTGAATTTTAAAAATATTGGAAAGTTTCAAGGGAAGAAATATCACAGGTGGTCTTTCCGCGTCGTAAATCTTTGAATTACACCCCCGAGGTGTTTTATGTCTTCGCTGATAGTTTCCAATCTTTATATCCATCACTATCATCTCCCTCCAGGGTCATCTCGTCTTCTTCAGAATCACCAGAAGAAGAAGCAGCCAGTGTTGTCTCAGCTGTCGGTTCAACCGCGCGCTCTCAACATCGCACCTTTCACTTCACTCCAGAACATAATATTTTTAGTCGCCACAAAATCTAACAAACAAACGAATTTTACAAATAAATAAACATTATATTGTAATAAAAACAGAAGAAGACGCGTGTGTAGTGCTTTGGATTAGTTGAAAAAGCTCCTAACGGATCGGACGCCGATAAAATGTTGAAGGTTAGTTATGATTATTACTTAACTGTGACATCTAACACCGCGGTTAAAATTCGAATCACCATACAATCAAATATTGAACGGCCATTTTTAACCATTGATTTAAATTTAAGTAACGGTTTTCCGAAAAAAATTGCTACTGTTTTCATACACGTTTAATTTTTACGGATGTGTTATTTATGAGGAGAAATTTTTGACAATGACGAAATTATTACGTATTCCGAGCGAAAATTTTCTCATGATGAGTAAAAATATTATATTATTTACACGCATGATTTTGGTGTGAGCTGTATTGGTGTATAGTTGTGTGCTTCTCATTGTCTTTCTATTGTTAGTTTAGTAAGAAAAAAAATGCTATATTTTCGGTATATCTATTTTTATATAAACAACTTTTTATATAAAATAATCCATGTATATAATAGATACATTTTACTAATGTGATCTTATTAGATTGAAGTGCATTTAATATGAATGTAACGTATAATTTTCGGTCTTCTTTGATCTTTTGTCGTATCTTCAATAGCTTTCGTTTGCATTTTAATTTTTATCTATTCAATGCTCAACTTTCTAGCTTTAGCTTTAGAACCTATTTTTTATTTTGATTTTTTAAGTGATACATTAAATGATCTGCATTAGCTATTTATTATTATTATTTATTAAAATTAAAATATTCTAACGAGCACATAACTGTGTTTAAATAAAAAAAAATCAACTAAATTTCATTTATATAATCAAAATGCGTTCATTGAAAATGAACGTGTAATAGTTGCTCTATATAATAATAATTACAATATGTAATTAATCGATGAAAAATTGTGATATCATTTTCCTGATAGGAAACAGAATAGACGTCGTGTGAACTGCATTTTTTGCGATGCGAAATCTCATTTTGATTTTTCCCAGTGCATTGTAATTGAATTACTGTCATAACATTACAGTTCCTGATTACTGTTCTAGATTTTGGAAAATCCTTGACAGTTTTATTAAATTATTTTTTTATTCGCGATTTAATTTCGATTTACATTTTATTATAATTAAACATCTACATACTTAATGACGTAGTTTCAAAGATTGAAACCTTAATATCATAACAGTGTTTATAACATGTATTGTATTATTTCTGGGAATGAAATTTTTATACTAGTCATAGCTTAGGTTTCTCTTAATTTTATGATATTGTTTTACAGCATATCTAAAAGAGTTTATCTCGCAAGTCTTCATATGGATTATTTAATTTAGTATTTCATCAGCAGTTTTTCAGTGATATTCGAGAGCTATATTTTTTCAGACCAGAGATTAAAATTTCTATTATTTTGATTGTAAATCTTTCCTTGTAACCTAATGGGCATTAGCTAAATGCATTACAAAGGTGTAAACATAATCAAAATCTACATGTAAGTAGTGAGGCAGTAGATTAAAATTAGTCTATAAATGAGTGACATATATGTTATAAATACAGCCTATGTTTACAGTTCACAATCAATATATGTCACTATGCTCAATCTAGCTTGATGTTTTATTTTAATTATCATGATATTTATACGTGAGATTAAGAAAATATAGGAAAACCTAATCTGCGATTATCGATCGAAATTATAATTATAAAATAATCAGTAATTCTGATCTCTTAGACACTTCACGGTTTATATGGGAATTAAACCGAGGTCGTTTTGGTATTAGTCACCAATATTTTACACCTGATTTTTTAATAGTTACATCATTTAAAAATACAAAATTAGCAAATGAGCACTAGTTGTCAAGAATAGTAACATTAAAAATTTCTTGTTCTAATATTGAACATTGTACTTCTTTCACTAATATCATGTCCGTATATGTACAAGTATTTGTTTTCTTACTATGGCTTCATTGAGTTAACGAAACATTTTCATTTAAACGCAAATTTTTGTAAAAAGTATTGTTTTACTCTTTTTAAAATAATTGTTTAGTCATTTGTAAAGTTTCTAACAAAGATAAATATGATTAACGGAACGAATCCCAATACAGAAAAACGATACATTGAGGATGTTGAGTAATGCAGTGGTAAATCGGACGTATAAAAAAACAGTCTCAGTGATTTATCACATAATAAATATCAGGTGCGCCAAAAAGGTTTTGGATGGAAATTAATTATTGCCAAAATAATGAAAGTCACACGTGAAACGGAAATTTGCAAACGACAAGATTAATCATTGCATACAGAGACGATTAGTCTTTAGAAAAAATAAATAAATAGAGTCGTTAACAAGTGTGACGAATAAAGAAAATGCATAAAATTGGGGCAGTCATTTTTTTTGTGAATGAAATTGGCATTTGATAATGAGTCGCAATGTATAGAAAAATGTATGCTATGATCGCAATAGGTATGTTTAGTTATAAAAGTAGCTATTTATGTCAAATTTGTTGTAGTATTTGCTTTTCTTAGCGGAGAATTGTAGACGATGCTTTTGCTGAATCAATGTATTGTTTTCAGATGTATTTTTATTGCTTAGTCCTGCTATATAAAAAAGTAAAAATTGAATTATTATTTCTAGTCAATGTGTCAGTTTGAACAAGAGCTTAATTTTTGGGTAGTTTGTTTTCGATTTGGAGGACTATTTGCTGTCAAAGATATTTATAGTATTTCTTATACATATTAGATATTATTCTTTAACTAAATATACAATTTTATTAAGTTAAAAAATTGGTTGATCATTATTTTCATTAATTTCAATTGTTAATTATACATGTTTAACCGTTTATGAATAATATAGAAAAACACTAGTTTGATTATTGGTAATTAACAATGCTTATTTTTTTTTTCATGATTTTTATTTTTCGATTTTACGAATATAATGTTTTTTATTTTATAATCTAAACATTATTCATCGGAAATGAATTCCAAGAAAGTATATAGCAAATATTGTGTTTGAATGGATTTATTTTGCTAACGGAACATGTAAATCAAATGCTTGGTTTATTATGGTTTTTTGCATGAAATTGGTGGTTAGGTTCTACATAATAATATATGTACGTTTTGATTATACTACATCAAACGCATTCTTATCGATCGATTATCATTACTACATCTTTCATGCAGTAGTAAATAATTGGTTAGGTTAGTTCTAAGCTGATTTTTTTATGTTTAACAATATAGTTGCTTTTTACATAATTATAGATATTATATAAAAAAAAGTGTCATTGCTATATGTGTTTTACCTCACCCATAGTATTAAAAAGCTCAAACACTTATCATTGCACTGTTATTTGTCTTGTTTTGGGATTCTTGATATACCAATATCCATGAATTTTCATCTTGAATCATTATTATTAATATTTTAATTCATAAACATATAATTAAAATATTTGCAGTTAATCGCTGGTCAAAATATTGTTGAGAAATACAGACATGTGCCTTTTAATTATTTTACTAGTAAAAAAACAAACAGACAAGCCATTGGTTCTTTTTTAATATTCTTTATTATTAATGGGTAAAGTTTCTTTTGAACCTCAGCAACACCATTCAAAAGCTGCATTAAGAATTATTGTTCATCATTGCAGTTTTTATGGTTTTTGCCTCGATTAATCTATTCACTATCTGGGATTCTTAATGTACCAAAATCTAATTTTTATTCATTGTAAATCCTTATAGTTTTATATTTTAATTCATAAAACATACGAAGTTATCTGCCGGTCGAAATATTGTTGACAAATACAGACATATTTGTTTTACTAATCTATATTTACTGTATTGCCGACGGATAAAGTTGCTTTCAAACCTCAGTAACATCATTCAGAAGTTGCATTAAAAAATATTATACCCGGGTGAAATAATTCCTGGGTATTCCTGAGATTATTAATGTATACATGAGAATTTTTATTCTCAGTCATTATTAATTTATATTTTAATTCATAAGATTTTTTAAAAATTCGCATCTGAGCTTTACTGTCCCGTAATACTATTCACTATTTAGGTATTTCTGTGATTCTTAATGTACCAAAATCTGGATTTTTTTATATTTTAATTCATAAAATTCGCAGTTAATCGTCTGTCAAAATATTGTTGACCAAATCAGACATATATTTGATTTTATTTCTATACTTGTCAAAGACTAAACAATACATTGTTCCTTTTTTATTATGTTACCGACAAATTAAATTTATTTCAAAAGCTGCATTGTCCACTATCCATAGTAAAATGTATGCATATAGTTTTAAACTTTTTATGAGTGTGGTTAATGAAAATAATAATAATAATAAGGATCGGGAATTATATAATGAGTAGAAATAAAACGATTTTAAATTGTAGAGATAAGTAAATTTAATTAAGTCATTCAATAATCCTTTTCACATTTTCGTTGTGTTCTGTGTTTTTGTGATACTTTTAACAACAAAAGTAATTGATTAATTGAGTTCAACATTTTCTTTAATTGTATCATTAAAAGGAATAAATAATTAATTTTAAGCCCACAAAGTATTGTCATATAATAGGTTCTTTCTCTATAGTTTAATTGTCATTTATTTTTAATCCAAATAAGTTTCATTGAAGTTTTTTTTAATGGTATCACATTTTTAACCAGATATACTACACATGTCTTGGGTATTGAAAAAGTGTGAGTATTTAGAAATGCTAACTGTTAAGAAATAAACATAAAGCTCTAAAAGTGTTACTAGATTGGGTGCGATTAATCATATAAGCACCGATTTTTACTATATATTATTTATGCTAAAGGTGTTCACTTTTAACATATGAATACAATTATCATTATGTTCCCAATTAATATTTTCCAAGATTTAATATTTTATTCGTCATTCACGTTTTACCATTTCCGTGTTGTCTAAATTTAATGAAAAATCGTGATTTTTCTTTTCATTAATAATATCGTATTACTCACGATTACAACTTTGGATCAATCATTTATACTTCAATTACTTTTAAGCCATCTAAAAATACTTCACTATATTATTATTACATTACACATTATTTTCATAGAACTTTCATTCAATAAATCCGTGCGAGACGGACGTGTCTAATTGCCTACATTTTACCTCTCGCCTACGTTTATATCATCTTCCTCTTGTGTCTATGTAGTAGCAGCTCCATGTCATAATATTTTACGATTTTTAACATTAATGGGCGTAGTACTGTTTTCGTGGTTCAATTAAAAAAAGAATATAAAAGGTCACCGACCTTCGACACAAGTTCAATTCTGGTTCTTCCTTCAAACGTGAAGTTCATTCATATAAATAGCAAAAAAAGCAAATAAAAATACCAGAAAAGTTTGTCCTTGCAAAAACTTTTCAGGTTTGTGGCACGTTCAAATAGTAGCGCGACTTTTGTGCCACATGAATTAATAATTGAAAGCTCTAAAAAACGGTACTCATTTTTTACTCGCATTCTTTAAAATTTTACACAGACTCGAGAGAAAATTAATGATAAACTAAATTGGAACTGAAAAAATAAATTGGATCTTTACATATAACAATATTTATAATTTATGAATAAAAATTGACAAAGAAAAAAACATATAATTATAAAAAGAAAGTTGAGGTAAAATAACGCGTTTTAATATTTTAATTGCCATTGTAAATAGTTAAAGTGTTGATAGTAATTAAATATCATAACCTCTCGAACCAACGATCTTTGTTAATTAATGATGCGATCTAGTGAACATTTTTTTATTTGCTTCGTTTCAACTGCATGCAAAAATGGTATATGAAAGTTATTCGTATGTGGTTTAATTGCGTTTTTATTACACATTTTAATTTTGCATTGTATTAAAAAAAACAATAAGTGTGTTAAAATATTAATATGGGATAAATTTGCATTGAAATTTGATATTTCGCAATAAATAATTACTATATGTTTTTGATTACTATATGAAATTTAGGTTAATCTTTAATTATTAACATATAATCTATTAAACAGCAGGGTATATTTTATATGTAAATCTATTGTTAGGCAATCTAAAGGTTGTAGGTTCGAATCCAAATGATTTGGGAAAAAATGCAATTGTTAAAATAAATTTAATACAATGCTATTTCCATTACACATTGATTTAAATGTATATTGCCTCAATTATTTATATTCTATATTTTAATTTAAAAGACATATAGTGACACAAACCATTTTTTTAATATAAATCCTCACTCTCAAATAATAATTATATAATGTAATATAAATAGATCAAGTATTATCTAATTTTGGTTATGATAAAAATATGATATGAAATTGAACAACCTTTTACGATCTATAATTTTACGCTTTGATCTTACCATAAGCTAGCAAAATATAGTATCCATACCAATCCATTATTAAATTCGCTCTTTTGTATGTTTCATACTGTAACAATTCGTGAAGTGTGCACATACTGAAAGCGCATTCGTAATTTATTATAACCTTTCGTTGCCAAATTATCACTGTGTTCTATTAAACGTTTCAAATTGAAGTTTAATTGTTAATGGCGAATGAAAGGAATTATTATTAATGGTCACTTGACAGGTATGTAATGTTCGTAACTGGTATTATTAATGATTCAATTGTGCCAAATCTCATTGTTAGCTTTGAAATATATCGACTGTTTAAAAAGTTCCTGAATTCTTAAGTGTGTCGATTTGAAAATTACTACCGAGCGAGCTTTATCATTGCGTAATTTTATATACGTAAATATGGAAAACTATCTGTGTAAGAATCAAATATATTATTAGTTATTAAAAATCATTTTTATTTTTATTAGATGAAAATGTTTAAGTTTACAAAGTTTCGCCAAAAATGTTTTACAACATCATCTGGTAATAATTTTTCTTGAGCAGCACTTGTTATTTTATCGTGTCATATTCTAAAAAGAGACGCTTAGTCATTGCGAATTTCCCTTTATTGAAACTGAGGTCATCATCTGGAGGTAAAGTTTTGATCTTACCTCTTCCAAAAAAATTCTGACTAAAATAAATCAGAGAACAGCAACACTTACTTGATTGACACATGAGGATCTCTGCTACATTTCTGCCCAAAAATCTTAATGGAACGTAGATTTTAATTCTTCAAATTTAGTAGTTTTTTCAAAGCAAAAAAATACAGGTTCATCCATCATGACATTGCCGCAAAAAATAAAAGTCCACCAACTTTATAACCAACTTGAATATAATGCAGGATTTTAAAATGATTTTACACATTCTGTTTATGAGCATATTATACAATTGCAAAGTTATGCGAAAATTCAACCATTGTCCCATATTTCACGACTTGTTAAATGCGGAACCATGGCCACGAGACACGCTTGATTATCCGTAAATAAAAGATGTCCACTTTCTACTTATCTCACGTGTGATATGTGAAAAACTAAGGTTGTTCAGATGAACGTATGCATTTTTCACTAAGTCAATATACACACATAAAAACAATTTTACTACAAGATAAAGTAAGTTTCCAATCAGTAATTTCTATATTTTACCTATTATTTAATGTAATGGAAAATCTTCGTATTCTGAATTTCACTTTCAGTTTCTAACACGTTATTTTAAGTGAGTCATCGTTTAAGCATGTGTTATATGCACATATACTGTTTATATTTATGTATATTCGATATAATACATTACTAGCGGTTTATATATTTACATTATTCATGATTGAGATTTAACGCAAATAAATTTGTAATTGTTATGTATATAATACAAATATACATATGTGAATCGGATGGTAGTTCTTCCAAAAGAGTACATTGTTATAACCGTACTAAACGTGTCATCAAAGAATAGAGTAATACAATTTTATTCCTTAATCAAGTGTTTCATAGCTTTGTATGGGAGTAAGAATTTAAGTGTTGCGTGCTTTTAGAGTTAGGGAGGGTCTTTTGCCATCTTTGTTCTCGACCGTCTGATCAATGCGATAGGTTGGGACTGAAACAGAATATTTGTTATTGTCTAATAAATATCTAGATCGATTATGTGTAGTATGATGCTTAAAAATCGGTAGAATGGTCAAAGTAGTATTTTTTATAAAAGGTTTATTTTAATAATAATAATTATTTTATACATATACCATTATTTTCATATTTACAATTTCTTATTATTTATATTCATATACAATTTACAATCTACTTAAAAAAACATGTATGAATACGAAATAATTTATAGTCAATATTACAACAAAGTTTGATGGTTATCATACACGTTTTAAAAGCACTTTAATAAATATATTAGATGTAATTATTTAATTTTTAGATTTTCAGGAGTATGTAGTTAATTCTAAATGACAATAGTACTATAAATACTTTTAGATAAAAATCATAGCACAAGAATGAACAATTAGCTAATTTTATAATAGTACTTAATTGCTATTTAACAACATATTTTTGATGTTAGGTACAATATTCAAAATCAGGTTTCTAAATCTTTTCCGAATAATATATACAAATAAAATTGATTCAATTGCAGTATCTTGCTGTGGTAAAATAAAACATATTGAATGACCTGGCCAATCGTAAACCAAACTTTCATGATTACTAAATTTTATGCCACATTCATAAACGATATAAAATATATTTATTTAATATAAGATTCGAAGAAATGTTGGCAAAAAATGTTCCTAGACCGACTAGACTTATATTAGCAAACAAACAAACATAACATAAATATAACTGTATCAACCATTCACATTACGATTTTGTTTTATCAGATTAGAGTTTAATAGAATAGTGGAAAAATTCTCACTTTTCAGTTAAGAATACGTGACAAATGCTATAAAAATGTCTAGTGTTCGCGTTAGTGTGAACGATCAGTTATTTAGCACCGTTCTAATGTCATTTCTTAATTAAATCGTTACACGCTTCTTTCAACAATCAGATAAAAATCACACAAGCAGCTTTGGACAATTTCCCGCGACCTCACGTTCTAAAATGAAAGGGTTAATACTTGGCGCAGTAGAATCACGACCTTAATGCACGTGACACTCTACTCTATGTTCAACATTAAATTGTACACCATTCAAAAGAAAGCTACAGGCTAGTTACACATAATACCTACAATACATATATTGCGCGCATACATTACAAAAATATGCCGCTTTCACTTTTTCGTTGCGATCGTTCTTATAAAAAATCTTTTTGTATGGGCTACTCCATTGTTGTTGACTGCTTGAGCGCAAGCGATTCGCACCCGAAGATGGGTCCAAAAATTAATTAATGTCGCGTCGCGGCACTCGACGGGTTAACAAATAGCTGGCGAAAGTTAAGATTCGACTTCTGTTTAAACCGCACACTTGTGTGTGTATATCAAACCTATTCAATTGAGGTGCTTTATTGTCGAGAAAAACCGCATAGTTAAACTTTCTTCCACGTTGCGTAAAACCATTTTTTTCTAACCCATCGATTTTATTGAGGACCATTACAAAATTTATGTTTGGATTGCGCAACTAAAGCACAAGAAGCGTTATTATAGCTGACGAAGAACTATTAAACAAATCGGTTAGATCTGCGGTGAAAATATGGACAATATAAACATGCGTCCGATTTACAATGTATATGAACTTTCGGCGTCGTTTGATATGAAAAGTTAATTAACATCATTAGTGTTAAGAAATTTATATTGTGGTAATACATCAAAACACTCGTTATTCACATTCATATGCATATTATGTTATGTTAGAAAAGTCTGGGATCTAGATTGTATTGATTTAGATGTAAATTCTTGAGATTTTTTTTTAAAATTTTGCGATAGAAGAGCACAATAATATTCTCATTTCTCCTTGTAGTAAAATTATTCCGTGTCCTTGTGAACTATCGGTTACATTAAAGCGTTCCAGACTTTCCAAAATTATTAAAAATTATTCATAAATATTCGGCAACTTTATGCGGGATTTCCAAATAATTTATCAAATCTTTTATGGATGAGAAAGTTTTAGATAACTTTATATAAGATATTGCCAATATTACCCGTTAATATTTTTAGTAAATTTTTGCAAATTATGCTGTGATATGAATATATAGAAACGCACCGGTGTGTATAGATAAAAATCAATTATTAAATATGTAGATAAGGATTACATATATGCAATTCAAAAATTTTAGAATAGAGCGTTCCAAGCCTTCTAAACTTATTGACGATTAATTATACTCGTCAGGTTTATTTATTACAGTTTTTATTTATATCAAATATTTATTTCAAATACCTATGAGAGTTGGCTGTAAAGCTTATTTCTTATTAGGGGTATTAAAAAAATATATAAAAACATAATTAATGAACACAAAATTATTTAAATAAAAAATATATTTTTACAAATTACAGCTTAGTTAAATTGTTAAAGTTTGTAAACTTTATTATTAATAAAGACTTATTTGCTGTTTTTTTGTTGTAAATATATGATAATTTCTTTAAGCTAAAGCTTATTTTTATTGATTTTTTTGTACCTTGTATGTAAAACTAAACTCGATTTTATTTATCATTACGATATTCATCCGTGAGATTCCCAGATCAATATAATAATTTGATCTTCCAGACACGATGCAAATTGAAAAACACTTAGTTTAATATGGGATTCAAACTTAGGTTTTTCGGGTATTATTCATCATTAGTTGGTTATTATTTTATTTTTTATGCTTATAAAGGTTAAAAAATATTGTTAATTTGTAAAAAATGTAAGAGTTTTACCACGGTTTTAAATTAATATATTGGAACAAATATTGCAATATACTTATTGGAGTATTTTTTCTCACTTTTTCTTCAAAACTTGTTAATATTTTTTGTATTTCTAAATATAAATATCCATTAATACGCTTTGATATTATTTATAAGATTGCTTTTAATAATTGTTTTAAACTTAAATCTATTTATTTTATTAAATATTAAATATATTTATTATTAAATATATTATTAAATAAATATTAAATATATTTATGTTATTATTCTGCCTTTCATTATTAAGTCAATTGATTTTTTTTTCATATGTATTTTACATATTATTGAAATAATTAACGTTTTTATTAAAATACAGCAGTGTTAAATATCCTTGCTACGTTTTATTACACTCAAACAAATTGTAAGGCTTGGAAGGCTCAGTTACACTCTCACAATCAAGGGTGGATTGTGTGACTATATACATATTTTTTAAATTTAATTACAATTTACATTGTTCCTTCTTTATGCAATTAATAGGATCGCTTATGTTATAACACAACTAAGCTTAATTTCCTCGATACTCTTATTTAATGTAAAAATCAAAAATATATAAAATAGCTGACATATAATTCACTTTTATAAATACATTATATGGGAGTGAGCGATTATTTTTGTTAAGGAAAATATATGCTAAAGTAAAATGTTATTCTTTTAATATTTTAATCAATGAAATATAGAAACAGCTATGTTATTAATGTTTAGGTCAATATTTTTTGCACAAAACACTCTTTGTTGTTGTTGAAATTAAAAATAAAATTCGCATTTGTAAAATTTAAAATGTCAAACCAAATCTATAAAAAATATTTTTTGTAATTTTATCTTACAACCAAAGATTTTTTAAGGTCTAGTATTTTTCTATGTCACATTCTTAGAACAATGTCTTTATGACAGGTTTATCCTTTACTGTTATTTTAATTTTGATTTTTGATATATGAACAGGAAATAATATGATGGATAAAAAGTATGTTTCAACATTTTTTTATCGATTGCTCTTCCGGTATTTCAAAATATTATAAATGAACATCTATAATCGATGTTGATTGATTTTGAACTTTGATAGCAATCCATTATATAATAACATATAATTAAAAATATATTAATATTTTTAATTAAATTTTATATAATTTTGTCCGGTTAAGCAATTATTTATTTTTATTTTTTTATTAATAGTAGATGCTCTAACTGTAAGCTTTTATGTTTAAATATTGAAATAATTTATTTGTTTATTTACATTCATGGTGTCAACGATCTTGCAAAAAAAAAAAACATCACGGTCAAGATTCCGCTATTGATTACTATTGACATTAAAATAACTCGTTAACCGTGTCATTGCCATAGTATCACGTTAACCCATTAAAGTATTCGTATGGTGGTATTTTTTTCACATTATTTTAATCGGTAATAACTATTTTTGATTCAGTGCCTACACACGCGAGAATCGTGCGAAAACGAAACGGCATTGTTGAGGAAATTGCTTCGTCTCGGTTTTTGCTTTAGTATACTTAGTCTATAGAACCGAAATCTTGATTGACTTTCATGACGATTAGCTGCCTCACTGCTGTCTTTTGTTCCACGTGGAACAAAAGCCAACAATAGATCGGCGACTTTCGATAATCTGCGCGATGTGTGTGCATTTTTTCTATTAGACATTTTGACACCAGCTAGAGTTTTGCTTTTCTTTTGCAATTGACGCATTTTAACTACTTGTTGACGTATTTTTAATTGTCCTCGCTAACTGTATATTTTCTAGGTGAATTTGCGCTCTTGAATGTTTTAAACATCAATTAACCTAAAATGGCATGACAGTTCAATGGCTAAGATTTGACAATGAATCAGTTGTTTAGAATTGGAGTAAGCCATTTTTTAGACAGCATTCAATTGTCATTTATTATATTGCTGAATAAAACAGTGTCTTTTAATTAAATCGATTAATAAAGAAACACTATAGTACTTCTTGAATATATCATGATTTTATTTAAAGTAGTTTGTTTTCAGTATTTTTTATCATTAAATATTTGTAAAAAGATTGTGTTGCTGAAATATAATATGCAGAAAATAAAGAACCACATAACGGTTTTATATTTTAAATATCGTACGAACCATTAATGCTTTGAAGAAAAACCTTATATACTATTTATTTTTATTGATGCTTAGGATGTTTCTTAGGTTGTTCATATTTTTAAGTAATAATTTTATCTTCAACTTATGACTGTATCATATTTAAGAAATTTAAAAAAATATTCCTTTCTAGAAACAAAACGTATTTATAAATTTAAATTTTGAACTTTAAATCTTGACGGCACAGAAACTTTTTAAACTCATGGTTTAAAAATGTAGTTTTGGGATTAAAACAAATGAGTATTTTATTTTATTTGCATTTCTTTTTGAAAAAAACTTTTGTTTTATATTCTCCCCCCCCCTTATTTATAAAGATAGATTCACTAAAAATTAACATTTATAAATATTTAAAATTATTTTTGGCATTTATTAACAGCCTAATCAATCAATATAATTTTACTTCCACACTAGTTACTTATGCAAATTGTATTTCAAAACAATTTATATATTCAATTCTAAACGCATCTCATCGTACTGTTTTTTTTTCAGTATTATTTACGACTTCTGATATTATTGTTGTTCGTAACAAGGCTAAACCATTTACTCACACATTTCATAAACTTTTTAATTAACCTATTTTCTTAATGCGAATACACACATTTTATTTATTTTTCACATGAAATAAGCGCCTGTTATTATTTATTAAGTTCATTTTAATTTTTATTAATTACTCATTGTGTTGTGGTTAGCGTTTAACTCTAAATGCACGCAGTGAAGACTTAACACGCTGTATAAATAATATATACAACGTTCGTATCGATCCATGAATCTCGGCGGCTTTTCGGTTATTTTATATGAGAAAGTTTATTGTGCGTGTTTCAAATGTTGGGAAACGCAGCAATAAAACTTAAAGGTTTATGTATATATACAAAATATTATAACAATATAGCTCAATGTTTATATGTATGCACTAAAACGAATTTAGCATACCGCATTAACTACCGTCACGACTCGAGATTAAAGAAGGGAAATTGGATTGGATATTGGTGCGAATAAATCAGAATGAAGCACTAAAGGCAAGAAGGCAAGAAGGAAAAAGCTCTCGGGTCAATTATGATCGCTCGCGAATTGATCGAGCTACCCGAAAGGTCACGAAAGGTCGCCGATGATTGGTTGCCAGGTGACACACTTTACTAGGCTTTGTGACGTTTTGATAGAGCGATTATTTACCTTCTACAAAAATAGCCAATGTTTTTTTTTTGCATTTGGCATTTATAAAATGAAATTAGAAAAAGTTATTTTTTCAATCAATCACAATATACATACCTATTTATTTTTAATTTTGGAAAGTAAATAAATATTTCTTAAGCTTTTTTTTTTGAGAATGACACATTAAGTACATATTTTTATTCATTTTTAAATCTAATGAAAGATAATAGAAAACTACAATATAGTTAAGCATCTTCTATCTACTATATTTTACAAAGCAATAATAAATTATTGATAATACCCTTGCAGCTATTCCAAAGTCTCTTTCGAAATCTTGCAGCCATTAAAGGGCCACGATAAGGCCGCATCCGAGTCGTGTTCAATTACGATTCGATGTGTAGCAATTATAAAACACTTATTTAACGCGTTCGATAATCGTATGTAATTTTTCCACGATACCATCGACACGTCGTGTGTTTCTGTGACTATTCTGTGGTAATTTTTAATTTGTTGTTCGTGTGTGATCTTATTTCATAATGGGTTAAAACGATCAGATTTACGATTCTCATGGCGGCGGTTAAGTTTTTATCTGGGATAATCATCGATGCGTATTGGTAATTTGGGTATAATAAAAATGATGTATTTGATATTGTTAAGACTGGATTTAATGGTTTGTTGACTCGAAATTTATCACATTGAACACGTGGTTGTAACCTTTAATATAAAATGCATTATTATACTATTATTATGTACAATGAAATCTATAATATAGGATTGCATTGTATCACCAATTTGGGTGTTTTCACTCACAGCTATTTACTTTTTTATGGTTGCCAAATAAATCTCTTTTGATTGTAAAAATTCAAAAGAGATTTCTTAGATACCTTTACTACCCAATCATATTTCCCACGAATTTTTTGCAAAACCTGCTGGAATACAAATATGTAGAGTTGCAATGGTGTGTATACATGGGAAAGCACCTCATCACGCTGCTGGCAGCAAATGTTTATAAATTGCAAATGTTTATAATTTATTGTTTATAAATACTTAGTATAATGCCAAATGTTTATCAGTTAAACAATTAAATTACACAATTGCCAGTAAAAGTTAATATCAGAAGTGTGGCGATGTTTAAAAGGGTCTTATTCTCAAATCTTGCGTAAATTGACTGTGACCAAAATAATCATCCATCAATTTTACAAAATAGGAGACTATACAAAAGCCCTCGTTACGACCAGAAAAAATAACACGCAAGTGTTCTTACTGTAAATATTCTCCGTCATTGAGAGAGTACTTCTTTGCTGCGAAATGTATTCATTTTGATAATATAATTATATTTTTTTGTCAAATATATTTCTTCAAATTTTGCGATTCTAAAACGATTTTAAATGGCAAATCATGATAGTCAGATTTGTAATGAATTATAAAGCAAAAAACTCATGCTGTTAATATTTAACACCTCCTATTCATTCTTGCATGTGCATCAATTAAAGTTCAGTTTTACGTCGCCCGTTCCAGTATTTAATAAAACAGGTTAAACATTTCGTAACTTCACGTAGAACGTGACGCTTTGAAAGATATGGGCATCTTCGAAATAGAAAGCGTCTAAAAAAATACTCGATAATAACAGAGCGTTTATCGATTGCGGTCCGGACCCTCCCTTGTGATTACCTCAAAACAAACTGCTCTTAATGGTAGACGTAATTGCAGCCACGAATTACGTCAATATTTTGACTATGACCGAATTGATTATGGGCCCTGATCTTCAGACTAGCATTGACCTTAAAATTTACTGTTTCGCTCCTCGTGAACAGTTCATAAAGTGTTCAACTGAATTTTATTATCTGTGCTCAACACAAGTGGATAGTTCATACAATCGTTTATTTATCTAAAGTTAGTGTCATTGAAAATTGAAAATCGGGCAATAGTAAATTATTGTCCTATTAATTATTAAATAATTTATTAGGTATGAATCGCAAGGTCTCAGGGTCATGAAATTTAGCGTGCTTATATTAAGGATATATTTGTTTAAATATAGGTCCAGATAGTTTTCTATGCGATCTGCTCATGCTTTTTAAAATTCTATGAAAGTACATAACAAAATAAAGGATATCCGACTTTGTCTAAACTCCATTTTAGGAAATATTATCTTATATATAATTGTTCTAAGCCGTCGCTGTCGCTTCCGGACGCGCATAACTTTAAATGAAACATTCTCCGTTCAATTCTCTAGTAAATATAACTACATGCAGTCAATGCTGTTTTCGCTAGGGTTTGCTTGTTGTGCTACAGTTTATTTTATTATGTGTGAGGTTCATTTAAAGATCTGTTTCTTCTGAAGTTAAGAAAAAAATGTAATTCATAATTTATGAAAAGGCAACAAAAGTAAAAAATTGTCATGAATTTAATCATCTGAATATGTCACTAAACTTGTTTAATGATCTATGAATTTTATATATGATGTAAATGTTTATATTTTATTATACATTTCTAATTATAACATGACGAACGTAAGTCCAATGCATTACAACGGGGTCAACACAATCAACATATGAAAACACCAGATTGAAATTAGTCTTTAAATTAGTGACATCTATTTAATAGTAATCATCTACATATATAAATATATGTCATTTTGCGCGATATTTATCTGTGAGATTAGGAAAATTTAGGAAAACCTAATTTGCGATAATCGATTCAAACTTTATCATTGCTAGCTAAAAGATAAATTTTGCGCGTTTCGTGTGGCAGAAAAGGAGTGATTCTCAGACTTTCAGTCTAACGTTGTTATAAGAGCAACTGCAAGATGAGTAATTTAATACAAATAATACAAAAATAACTTATTCAAAATATTTAAAAAAAAAAAGTCTAGTATAAACTATCACAATAATGTACAATTAGTATAATAGTTATGTTTTTGAGTATACTATTTTTATTCATATTTATATAAGTAGATGGAACGTTGGCGAAAACCGATTGACAATTTAGTTACTGCTATTATGAATATGGCTTATTTTCTATTTAATTTTTTTACCATAATTTGTAAATAGTTATTTTCTGTAATTTATTTTTGAGGTTATGCTTTTTGTTAAAATGGTAGGTTAATTGTTTATTAATTTAAATATTATGTATTAATATGAAATTTCGAGTATCTGATTAACATCTGTGCTTTAAGTGTCATGTGTCTATAAATTACAGAAGTAGGATTTCGGGCTATTTTTTGTTTGACACTTCATTATATCTTCTTAAACGTAAAAATATTTTCGTTTATAAATCTGTATGGAAAATAGGCGTATGTTTAATATTAACACAATATGATTTTAGTTAGATGATATTTTAACTGTTTTAGGTATAAAAGATAATATAATATTTTTTTAATATATATTTAAAAATATATCTTTTTCACAACCGTTATTTTAATAAAATGATACGCAAAATATATTTTAAAATACATTCATATAAAAAAGTGACTCAGATTTTAATTAATTTAATGATTTGCAACATAACTTTTACATTTATAATTGCACATTTAAGAGGCATATGGCAATCGATTATACTTTTTGAAATATAATACTACACCAATAGTCACGTATTAATAATGACTTCTCACGAGAAACATGTATATCAAATTGGTTATGACAAATTGAGAAAGAGTTAAAGAGACATGTGAGAAAAAACTTTCATTGACATGTTAACCGATATTTCATGTTGAATTTATCGATTGATACTTTACTTTTAATGTCTGACAATAAAAAAGCGGAATTCTTCATTCACTGAAGTCACCCATCATAATTCTTGAATGGTTTAGCATACATTCATACATAAATGAATAAACAAAATTTATATCATAGAGCAGATGTGCGGTGAGAGTCAATTTCTATAGAAGATGCTTTATGGTTGCGTAATGAACAGGTTGCGGTTGTGATCGCATACTGAACGTCCACAAGATTCTTATCTATGAGAACATGAATGCTTCCAAATATTTAACGTTTATTGATTGTTTTGGTATTTAAACGATCGTGTTACAAACAAATCGTTTTAGATAGCGCTCAATGTTGGATCGAGGAAATCATTTTAATTATGGTTCACCTTGCCTCACCTTAATTAATATACATAAAAAAACATTTGAAGCGGAATGTTAAGTTGTGATTGAAAATATAAGGTATTTTATATATGATATGCTTTTAAACTATTTAGATTCAACCTGTTCAACATCGCAAGGACAGGTGATATTTAAGTCTCTTGAATCTCACCTGTTCAGGTTCACATACTTGACCATAATTTTTTTTAACAACCGTTATGAGAGGAGAAAATTGAGTTGCATAAAAGAAGAGGCGAAATCGAAAGATGAGCATTCTTACGTCCCTTGACCGATTTTTTCTCATTTCACTTTCACGTCCTTAATTTTATTCAAGTACCTCAGATTTTTTAAGATGCATGTTTGATAATGGCGATCGTCCTTGTTTGTTCCTAAAGTTGCATCGTTAGTATTGTGTTTTGCTTAACAATAGAGGCAGATTGCCATTATGCATTGTTGTGTCCATTCAATGCACGTTTTATATAGTCAATCTATGAAAAATAAGGTTTTTGTTTGATCAAAATCATTTGATTGTGCAACAATATTTTTTATATAATCTTGTGATCGTTGATAATATTATATTAAATTAACTGTTTTATGTATTATTTTGGATTTAAAACTTCCATCGGCTTATTCAATTAGTAAATATATATATGCATATACATTTAGGTATTCATAAAGATTTACTGTTACAGTAAGTTTTCGAAGGTTTTCTTGTTGATGTTGAAAAGTCGAACAAAACTTAAATTCGAGCAATTTACAATCTTATATGGCGAGTTTAAAGAATATACTTATTACAATTTGTAATTAAATGTATGTAGTATCTGCCTTTCCATTTTTCATGAATTAATATATTGCATGCAATAACATCATTCACTGCTTTGGATATTTTTACAAATCGTTGTTGACTAAATTGAAATATTAAGCCATCGTATTATTTCAATTTCTTCAGTTGCTCATTTTCTAACCGTCTTCTGAAAATAAGTCTTATTTTTTATGGCATTTTTTTATAAGAACATTAGAAGCTCATCTCTCTTAAAAACAATATTCTCTTTTATCAAATTTAAATTTATCTCTTTAACCATTTTCTTTTATTCAGTTTGCATAGGTGTACTATCTCTATCTATCTAGAAAGTGAGCCTACTTCATCCGTTACTTATCATAGATATTATAATTTCACTCTAGGCTTCTCTTATATTTTTAACAGCCTCAAACACGTTTTATAATTACATGTAAATCTCTAATTGCTATTTTTAAATTTGTGTATTACTCCGTAAACTTAAATAATAAAAACTGTATTTGGAAGAAGGAACATTATTTGTTTATTTTCATTATAGGCAAATTGCTGAATAACTTATGCATTAACAGCTAGGTTATTATATTTGCAATATTTGCTATTTCGTCATCATTTCATCTCTTGTATGAAATGATGACGAAACAATTCTAAAAAAATCTTTAGTCATTCATGCTATTTGATTAAATTTCCATATAACAGATAGCAGCATTTCGGAAATATTATTTAACGAACTAGTGTTTTGCTGTGGTGAATTAAAAGTGGTTTGCTTTAACAATGATTTTTCTAGTTAGGATAAGTATGACCAATTTGGCTAGCTTTGTTATTGTATCGGAACTTTACATACTATTTAATTTGAACACATGCACAATGGAAACAAAGGGCAGCGAAATTAAAACGCAAAAATAGTTTTAACAACCCTTAAGTTTTCTTTAATATCACTTATTGAAAATATTCATTAATCATTATACACGATGTGGGTTTAAATTGCATACTGACCCTTATAATTTATTTATTTTTCTATATGATCTGTATTAGCTCATTATTAGAAAATTTTCAAAACTAGATATGTACAGCCTAGCTCGAGTTTAATTATTTAAATCAAATATAATTATATAATAACTCCCAGACACGATAGAAATTTAACCCTTTAAACGCCAGTGATTTTTTAGTGAATCACCTCTTATTTCTCTTCACGCGACAGTGCTTTTTTCTAAAAAAATATACAATTCTAGGTTTATTGATAAATTAATCTAATATAATAATTTTCAATATTAAAAAAATTTCGTTACTAAAAAAAATAATCAACAAGTGACTCACCGGTGGGTCACTTGTTGGTTTAAGTGGTTAAAAACACCAAGGCCCGTATGGGATTCGAGCTCAGGTCTTTCAGGTAAATTGTCAGAGACTTATACCATTCGTTTATCGCCTATCAATTTATTTCATGGCAAAAAGATCAAAATTAGTAATTATTATATAAATATATTTTCGACAGATAATCACAGATTAGGTTTCTCTATTTTTTTCTAACTTTGCATAGGAATACTTAAAATAAAACCAAGCTAGGTCGTGCATAGTGACATACATTGATTGTTAGTTGTAAACATAGTTTATAATCAATAAAATGACTTACAGGCTTTTTTTGATCTGGTATTTCATGACTTAATTAGTGTTTATTGGTTGTGTTTACCTGGTTGTAGCGCATTGGGTTAACGGCTGCCATGTTCTAACGAAAGATTTACAATAAATAAATAAAACTATCAGAAATAAACTGCTACCACAAATAGCATTTTCAGTAATTTATAATTTTTTTAAAATCTAGACCGATTGACATTATTTGTTATCTGGTAATTTATTAAATATTATTATATTAGAGTAAGTGGACGTTCCATTAAAAATACATATTTACTTACTACAAATACTTTTTCTAACCCATTCTCAATTCTGTCTAAAACCAGAGATTAAAATGGCTTAATTTAAGTTGACAATATGCATTTTGCTCTTTAGTCTGCAACTTAAATATACATATTTTAAAAACATTATACATTCGTTTTATAACAAATTTGTGACATACATGCAAATTGAGGACAGAATTGAATTATTTAGTGTACTGTTGTAAAACAGTGATAGACTAAAGTTGTCAATTTTATGTAATAATTGCTGTTATACATAAATTTATACCAACTGGGTATGTCAATACCGACAAATAAATATTAAAACCAGCAGTCGGTGACTAATATACGAATAATATTTTTAGTCTGTTGCCGTAGTTCGAACCATTGGCTTCTTGGTTATCAGTGAAGACCGTACGAATTACGCTATTCCGCCCTTATATAGTATAAATATAAATTCACTAACTCAGATACTTAAAATGTATCAAACATTGATTTATAATTTCACTCAAGTATCAGTAAAATTCTATTTTTCCACAAATATGATCAGTGATTAACATAATTATGTCATCACATAGTTCGACAAAATATTAAATATATTCATTAAAAAGTTTTAAAATATATTCATTAAATGTTTTAAAACTATCATTAGATCAAGTTGGGTTTGGTTAATTTGTTAAGGTTTGGTTATGATTTGAATAGCAAATGGACGTTTCGCAACTGTCAAATTGTATTTCATAGACATTTTAGAGCAGTATATAATTTCAATAAAACATTTTATGTGCTTTTTGTATGCGGATATGCTATATTTATAAATTCAGCGGCTTAGTAAAAATATGAATATTTTCTATTTTATTTTTAGAATCTGAATAAATTTATGTATTTAATTATTACGTTTATGTTAAGTGTATAGTGACGCAATTTATTGGTTAAAATATATTTCATTTACATAAAATAGTGCTTGTTACATAATTCTAAATACTTCTAATGGCATTCCTCGGATAATTTGATCTGAATCTTTACACGAAAATCGTCGCCATCAATCACCTTGATGGATCTGAAATTTATTTGATTTTGAGCTGTAGTTTCAATCTTCGTTTTTAAGTGTCCCCCTGAATTAATTTCCTATAAGCAGACGTCTCAGTTTCTATCTGCCGGCGGCGAAGAGATGTTCCTGCATCAGGTGAAAGTGGCTCGGACGAGAAGTACGGTGCGCGTATGTAAACACACACACAGCGTTTCTTGTGGACCATAAAGACCACAGATCGGAGTGGTGACCCCTACGCTAAGGTCAACAGCCGCAAAAAGCGGACACCGCCCAAAGAATTGATTTCCGCGGGTCAATGTAGACGACCTTCGATACGGCATACAATGCTTGCTTAGGCAATGGCTCAATAAGTGCAGCTAGTCGACTTTCTTCTGAAGAATTTGGCCAAATTTTTGCAAATCATCTGAGCTAATGGATTCTTGATGGTTTGATGGATTTTTAATAAAATAATTTAAATTAAAAATTTTAGTAATTGTAATAAGAAATTTCATGGGCTAAATACATTTTATATTATTAATTTCGATTTTCCATAACGAGAGATTTATAGATATTTTAACCCGCGACATTTAAATCGATGTTCAATGGTTTATATAATTGATTATATGTTTCTGTGTAGCATGGTAAAACGGAACTAGAGTTGCCAAAGCAAAAAGCTATATATTTTACCATCGTTGGAAGTACGAGTTATTCATTAAAAGAAAGTATAGATTTTTCATTGAAGTGTTAATACAAAATTTATGTACATATATACAACTATACAAACAGATTTAAGTGTTGCCTAAATGTTTAAGTATGCTAAATTATGCTAATAAACAATTACTGCTATCGTTATTGGAAAAAATCAAAACAAAAGTTATGGACTTTCTCGGCGCTTTGTTAATACTAGTCAGACATTATTATTTATTATTTTATCAAAATATAAAGTTTGAGAATCTCTTATTATTATTTATATTATTAGTTTTAATGAATCATATTTTATTATTTTTTAAATAAATAGTTATTACCTTTTAATTACTGATTATTTATTAAAGCTACTGAATGTATAATTTAATTACTGATCTAAATTAAACAAAATTACCTATTAAATAAATACAGGCCCTTATAAAAAAGCAGAAAAATAAATGGTTAGTTTTTTAAAAAATAAATTATTAAGAATTACCGCCGTTAACCGATTGTTGTTACTTTTGTTTTTGATTGTTAACCGATTAAATGGCGATATGTAGAAAAGCTGGCGGTGGGATTATGTTAGTGGACGATCCTCAGAATTCTGATTAATGTGGCAGCGATAGTATATTCTCCGAGAGGTAGTGGAGATGCTGGCGGCAGGATTTGTGAGTCCATGATCATATGTAGTCCGCGGGCGTCTGCTGGTCTGCCCTCTCCTTATCGAAGTCTAGGCTTAAGTATCCTAGCCTGAAATGTTTGCTGATCAATCGCAAGTATGCAGCGATCATCCAGCCAATCGCTGCAGTTGCTTCTTAGAACAGCGGAATAGGTATACGCTTTTAGAAAGCAACATTCGCTTGATGGGCATTATCCGAGGTGCATTGCATTGAACGGGAAACGACAAAAAATATTCTCTCAATAACGGAGAATATTTACAAAGCTCGTGCTATTTATGGGATTTTTTCTGGTCATAACGAGTGCTGTGTGGTCCAAATCTTTTATGCTATTGTCTTGTTTCTTTGTTGATGGATGATAATTTTAAGAGACCCTTTAAACTGTGTGTGGTCGCCACAAATTAACTAATTTTTATTGTATTTATGATTAAATTATTGCTTTTGCAAAATATTATGTGTGCTTTTTGCAGTAAAATATTTTGTATTCAATTTTCACGGAGCTATTTAAAATGCATAAGGTCTAGAAACGCATATTTAAATACAAATATTTGGTTAAAATAAAATTAGCCATTTAATTTAAAAACATAATTAAATTAATTTGTGACAAATTAATTTAACTACTGACCGATTTTACACTGAAAATTTAATAAAACTACTGACTAAAAGCAAACAAAAACACAGTAAAAACAGGCTTTTTTGAAATTATGTTAAATTACTTGATAATTAAACATTACTAAATGAGTTCAACACTGTTCAACAATTTTGCCACAAAGATGAAGTAATTCCATTCCTAAATTCATCATAGTTTTCTCTTATAACGATTTTGTCTATTTGTTTTTTATAAAACATTTTTGCTTTTAAATCATTAAGTATTTCGCTTAATAACAATAGTTCTTTTTTCATAGGTTTAAGAGTTTTAAGTTCTGTATATTAATTATTAATTTTTCTAGTAGAAAAGTAAACTTTCCGATTTAAAAGTCGCTACAAAAGTTGTGCTTTTTATGCTTTATGATAGTATCGTGTTATGTTTCATATAACATCACTGTCTCTTTTACTTAATCTATCGTATAAACACTTTAAAATTATTTACGTAGTATTTTTAGGATTACTTGAAATTTGATTAAAATAATTAATTAATTTTTCCATAAATGATAGAATAAGAATAACGCGTTTATAAATATATACATACATAACCACATAATAATATATTCAGGCTTATGCAGGCAATAAATAGCAACCACAACAAACAAACAATAAAAATAGCTAAACTAGAGAGTAAGAAAAAATCCATAAGGTGATTTAATGTGGTTTTAAGACTTAACTTATAGAATATAAATGCTTTAGAATTTAGCAACGTGTTTTAAAAATGTAGCAATGCAAACCACAAGGGGCAGAGCGTTTTTACAATAAAGCCTCCAGCGTAGGAACTAATCATTGCAAATCAATTTCAAGGCAATTATTATTTATTAATATAATGCCTATATTTAACTCTTAATTGATATATTATTATATATGTATTTATACCGTTAATTTAAAAAGTTTTAAATAGTTGATTGATTTTCCGACAGTCATAATATCATCACTACATAAACACCTACAAAAAATCTGATAAATTTCAATACGTTCAAAACGATGACAGTTAAAACGTTGCTTAGATAAAAATGATTAATAGCGATAATTTCCATTTATACGCTACACATCGTATACTTTGCTATCACAAACTATGATTTTTACGTCGATAAATTACATCCGAAAAAAATGGATGTACACATTCAGACTGAAATATATATGCATACAAAACAAACATGCAATTATCACCAGTACGAGGTAACTGGTGTTTATACAGTAAATAGGATATCGTTTAAACAATAAATTTTTGCTTTCGCGCTGATGACGATCGCGTGACATGATTGAAAAAATATAGACAATTGTCTGATGGTGGTATTAGATATGGAGAATATAATATATTGGAAACTTCCTGATGTGCTTTGACCTGATGATGTCAACCGAGTACAAACTAAACTTCTTATACGTGTAATTGCAAAATAATTACAATCTGCTGGTTTGGACACGCTATTACTATTTACAGTATTATTTTCAAGCACCCATATAATACATGTTTATATAATAACAATAAAAAGCAAATAAGAAATCCATCACTTAAGCGTAATTTGTTAGTAATAACTAGCCATTGAACTTGCGGTCAAAACTTTTATTACCCATAAAACAATAACAGGAAAAACTGTTAAAATACAAAGAGCAACTTCTTTTTTAATATTATGAATCTTTCGTAAAAATACGAATATCTCATCTTTCGATTACATCTTGTTTTCGTTATGAAACTTGACATTTCGTTACTTTGCCGAAAGCGAATAACATTTACATGTCCTTATATGTTTCGGCTCAATTATAATACCAACGTGGGTCAAAGGCGAAAGACAATTGAAGGATATTGTAATGGGTATTTTTTGCTAACTTCAATCAACTGCTGTATGTTAACAAATATGGCTTTACCACATATATGTAGCATCAACAATAAGAAAAGCGATACATTATGGATCAAAAGTTACGAAACTTATCTTTCCAATTTTGCTTATTAATAAATAATTTACATTAATCAGGACGAAATCATATTAATAATATTCTTTCTATGCAACTGAATAATACATTTATTATATCATATACATATCTTTATAATGTAATATAACATTTCACACATTTTGACATTTTTAGTGTATCTATTGCAAACACGAACTTTTCAGTTTCATATTTAAATTTTGTCGATTTTAAGTTTAAAAACTATTTATTTCTTTCTAAATATTTATTTTGTCCCATTTAAAGTAGTTTATATCGGGAGTAATATATTTATGTCAGCGTTTCTTCTAATTTGTAGAACATTTGTGAAATAGTATTTATTTAATTTTATTTGAGGGAACATCAATTTTTTTTTGGTAAAATATTGTGTGGTTGGGTGCACTCTGAACAACAAGACAATACTTTTTCTTTTCTGTACAAACTGGTAGTAAGAAGTTGTATAAAACTATTCACTTTAATCAAAGAAATCAGTAAGGGAACATGGAAATTTGATCAAACTTGACGTGCTTTTTTTACTATTAAAGCTTCCATTTTGAATTTTGAATCTATGTTTTGAAGCCATGTTTCTGGATTTGTTTTAAATAAATTTAACAATTACTAAATTATTTATTTACGTTATTGTTTTTGTTAAAAATCGTTTTGGGACCAATTTTGCTGATACTTGTTTCATGATACATTTTTAGCCATCTCCTTAATAGTCATTCAACAATTGGTACGATCTTCCGGTTTTTTATTTATAAGGTAAAATTTAAAGCAAACTCTTTGTAGTGTGATTTTTAAAGTGACAAAATGCGGGGTAATACTTGGTTGTAAAACACAAACTACGCATCTAAAAGAACCAATAATTGACATGCGAATTTCAGTAAAACTAACGTAAAAAAATGTACCAAAAACGGATTGCGTTATTTTTTAATCACACTTTTTTCGGTAGCCAAGTTAGTACTGTAATCGAAATATTAAATTGTAAGTAAAGCATTTGCCAAATTCATCAGAATTCATCGAAAAAATAACGTGACGTTATCGTTTTTATTCATATCAATATTTAGTAGAAGTAAATTAATAATCTTGCACAGATTTATGAATCAGAAAAACAATGGCAGGAACAGTAAATCCACAATTATTTGCGAATCATATTAGATTTTTTGACACTGGGTCTTTAAATTTACATTGCATATTTTAATATATATTAAATCAATTGATTAAAAAATAATAGATTTAATTCCAATTAATGTGATTTTTTTGATCATATATTCAGTAGATTAAGTATCATAGAAAATTGAACAAAAAAATAAATTAGAAGTTTATTAGGACAGATGCTTTTAATAATACGCAAAATATTTATTTTTAAATATTCTTTATAATTCACATTTATTAACTAATAATAACACTTTTTTACAGAGAAGTCAAACTACTTTTATGAAATATCAAACAAGTAAATTTAGTTCGCGTTTTATTATCTTATTGTCAAAAGTTCTCAATGACTCACTCATAAAATGTTTTTTATAAATATTTTTTAGTGTGAGCTTTTATGTGTACATTCTACTGGTAATGCCCATCATGTATTTATTGTCAATAAAAATGTTTATACACGTATCATAACGCACTTTCCCCGACGAAAATAAATAATCAACGCCCATGTACATCCGCGCTCGTTTCGCAATACCGTTTGATCATTTTTTCCCTCGGCCGCGAAAAGGTTACCGACTTCTGAAAATAAAAGCAGAAAGCTTTCACTGAGCTGGTTTATTCAATACACACATAACTGGCATTCAATAATTGTAGGCACCTATGTGTATATACTGTTTTTTTTCATGCTTTCACGAAAATTGTACTGTATCATCTGTAGATACTATCTCACGGTTCTGTGACGGTTCAAGCAGAAATTTTATTGTTAGCACTATTTTGATTGTGTTATATACGGTAAAATAAACCGGACAGAGACATCAATAATAAAATTAGTAACCCTTATATAGCATGTGAATAATATTTTTGTTAATTATTATATGATTCCATAGAATCAGGAACGTTTTAATTACATTAAAGTTTCTGTCTTAGTATAATTAAATATAAATAATTTAATTTTCTTAATGATAAAAGTTTTGACATCGTTTCAGCGTTGGGTAAAAAGCACATGCAACGAAAACATGTCTCAACTTTAAACCCTTGTATCTTTAAAAAAAATTTTGTAGAATTGTAAATACTACATTATTGGATTGCTATCTAAATTCCCAAATATAATAATATTTTAACATATTACCAGAAATAATTGTATAATGTTTTTAATGTATTGACTTGTTTTAAACGGATAAAACAGCATCCAAATAAAAATAGTAATGTAAAACGTTATTATGAATAATTCTGAAAATGAACGTATTTTTAATACTTTTATTATTTCTTTAATTTATATTTGTTGTTGAAGAAATGACGTAGTACAAAATATGTTGAAAATAAAACTTATATGTACATACATAATGCAGATAATTTATATATTTGTAAATTATAAAAATACATTTATGAATAAATTCCCAATGTTATACATAAAATAGTATCAGATTTATTGTAATTTTTTTATAGTTAAATAGCTGATATAAATTGTTTTTGCTGATAATTACTATAAAAATTGACAAAAGTTAAGAAACGTCTAAAAGCAATCGAGAGGAATGTTAAAGTATGTTAAATCATCCACATGAACAGCTGGAGACGACGTTTATCAAAATAATTAATAATTTCTATAGTTGGTTTAAAATATAAATTGCTTCTTAATTTTGGTTTCATTGTCATTGAAAGCGAATCTGTAAAATGCCAATAAATAATTTAAAAAAGAAGCAGATAAATCTAGAATATCTTACTATTATTTCACATTAATAAATTAAAATAACCCACACAGTTTACTGTCCTTCCTCTTAATTTGAAAATATACACTTAAAGTTATAGATATTGACTTTTTACTGATTGCTTTATTGAATTTATGATACTTTCACATATTTATTATCAAAGTTACTACCTACTCTTAAATATTTCTGCATTATTATATCGACATTAATACTGACATATTTTTTATTTTACCTAAAAAAATATGCAAAATATATTAGAATAGCGAAAATCATAATAATTAACAATACATTAATATTGTACATGAGACTTTAATTGTAGTAATTATGAACTATTAGAAAATATAATCTTTGTAGTATATTGCAATTACCTGAAAAGCTTTCATATTATGCAGCTTGCATAAGTTTATTTTTAAAATTGCTAAATAGGGGCCCTACAGATCAATCAAAATCATAATTTATGACAGTTAAATTATGGTTTACGGCAATTCTAAGCCAACACAACTACTTCTCTAGAAATATAGACCTTTAAAATACACGAACAGTGGATGCACAGTAGAAATTACCCGAAAAGGGCACAAAGATCATTAGCTTGCCTTTTAAACAACTCTAAGATTTAATCTCACGATAATTAGTAGTTTTAATTGAATTTATTACTAATATATATAATTAGCTGTCTTCATCACATAAAAAGTATAATTAGTCAAGAATACACATATTGATTGTGCACGCATAAAATTTTCAATATCATTTTTCAACATATTCACCAAAATCGTGATCAAACAATTTGTCTTTTGAATTCCTACACGTCATGAATCACATTAATCATATACTGTACTTCTTACGTATAGCAAATTATCGCATTGTTAATGTACTCGTAGGTCACAAAAGGGTAATGTAAACAAGACTGCGTAAGATATTTTTTTCAAGTTCGTCTCGCAATAAATATTGTAGGTATTTGCACATACACATACATATACTCTGATTTCTTCTCTTGGGTAGAAATCATCAACCTTTGACATTATGTGGATACTTTAACGAGTTTCATTTACACGAAATGGGTGTAGCCGCGAGACTATTTTTATTGTATGAGATCACATTATATTGTTGTGTTGTACCTAATGGAGGTTTTGTATTGGAGCAATTAAGTGCGTAATTAAAGTAGAGTTTCATTATAATTGGATCGAGAGGAGATCTCAGAGTATCTAGGTAATAGGCATGATTGTTATTATGTATTAAATAAACGTCGAGTATTTTTTTAATTTGCTATGAAAAGCGACAATTTGAGTGTTTTTTAATTGTGGGGTAATTTGACTTCATTATTTTATTATGCATTTTATTATTCATCATTTTTAGCTCTTGAATATTTAAAATATCTGTGAAGAAAGTTTATTTATGCTATTGTCTTACAGAAGCATTGGCAAGATGAGACCAAAGTTCATATGTTATTAACTAATAAGCCAAGGACCTTTAAAGGCTAATAATGACGATTTACACCATAGATAATTACCATGTCAAACATGTTAAGAGTATAACAAACAAACAATCATTATATAGTGATAATTTTAAAGTACCACATATGGATTCCTTATAAGTTACAGTAACTTGATAATGGAAGTGAAAGGATTGGTAGTATTACTTATTAAGTATATGTAAACTTATTCTGCAAAGCAGATGCTTAAACTTTCTGACTACATCTAGTGGGACAGACGAAGATGCTAAAAAAGGTTCTATTAGTAATATTTGATACATAAATAAAATAACATTTTGCTGCTAGATTTACTCTAGACGATTTCACTCAAGTTTATATATTGAACTTGATAGAGATTATCTGCAGCAGGACTTTTTGTAACTAAGCTATGTAATTTTTGATTCTTAGTATTTTTAAAATATGAATTTGTCACAAATAGTATTTTGTATTGAAATATTTCAGTAATATATTATTTTATAACTTATATGAAAATATAAAAAATATCGATTCTTATTGCAATAATAATATTCTCTACATGAAGAAATATTAAAAATATATTTCATTAAAAAATATAAATTTTAAGATTATGCGAATTAGAAAATTATCACGATATTCTGCAACTTTTGTTGTATTATTTTATCTGCTCCGTTGAGTATGCAAATACATACATTTAATACATGTAAAATGTAAAATCATTGTTTCCTGTTCTTGAAGTCAGGGGGTTATTCTTGTTAAGTAGGTCTTAGGGGTCTCCGAATTGGGTTTGTCTTGGGTTCCGGGCGTTGAGTTGAACCAGGAGGTGCAAAGAGAGAAGCGGCCGCTTCTTAGTTGTATTCCAAGTTCTTGAAGATATGATGTCTTGAATTTCGAAGTGTATATCTAAGTGTGAATGGCAGTGGAATAAGTATCTGTGAAAGTCTCAAATAAGTTCTTAGACGAAGTTTTCGTATTTATATCCATAATAAATTTCATGGGAAATATTTTTGTCCATCCCGAACGTGAAACGATTAATTACAAAAAGTGACGAGTTTTTTAAAACAAATTGCCATTGGCCACTAAAGCAGATTACAAACGGCCGTTTTACGGTCAATCCCGAATGCGCTCGTTATCTTTATTACAAATATTTTAATCCTTTATGATTTATGCCGCGTACTTTGCAACCCAAGCAGTAAAAAAATCGCACAGTGTGGTCTCATTTTAACGAAAAAACTCATTTAAAAAAAAAAAATGAGCCGTTTTATTACTAATAGCACAATCCCTTTGATTGTAATTCATTTGAAGCTCGACAGTTGCATATTGTTTAGATGGTTAAATATAAAATTGTTCTATTGTGAATATATTTTTTGTATTTTTTATATTAAATATTTTTTTAATTATATACCGAAAAAATAAATTGTTATTATACTATCGACTAGTTAAGCATTATGTATCGAGTAGTTAAACGTTATGTTTTTACTTCTGGCATAAATTAATTTATATACTAGTTTATGAAAAAAATGCATAATATTTTTAGTCATGTGCATTAATTAGCAATGGCGTCTTAAAAAAAATATTTAAAAAATATAGTTTGTGAAATATCAATATTTACTTAATGGTCTGGAGAATTGTAAGTTGAAGCAAGAGATTACAATACCGGTAATACCGGTATTGGGTCGAAATTCGAACTTCGATAATATCGGTATTACATTTTTTTCTTAAATCCGTACATTTTATTTTTTGAAAACGATGTATCCATGGCTTAAAACTACGAAAGCGACAATGCCTATATTGATTGAAACAGAAGCAGATAAAAAAATATTGTTAATTATAGAGGATTAACCTAAGTAGTATCAAAGTAGAATAATATTATGCAGTATTTACGTATTTTTAATCCTATAACATTTTAACTTAAATTTATGTTACTTTTAACATGAGTAGAAATGAATTAGTATATATACATATATAAATAAGCATAAATCTTTCTTTATAAAAATAAATGGAGCAACAAAGTTTTCGAACACAAAAACATTACTCATAAAAATTTATATTTATTAAAAAAATATATGGTTATAAAACTAGATTTGCAAAATATTTGTGTATTAATAAAATATTTTTTTATTGATTAAAATTTAGTACAACTTCTTAAAATTTGTAGACTTAAAACTTTTTATTTTCAAAGAAATTGAAAATCAATTTCTTCAAAGGTAATAAATATCTATTTAGGTATGAGTTATATTTAGTATTATTAGTAAGAAATAATAGATAAAAGAAAAACCTTGCTCATTTTGACTTTCACTTATTCAGATCATAATAAAATTTTACGAATATGTTTAAAATTAATGTACTTATGGAAAGCAATAATTGCATTATTATTGGTAAAAGTTTGGGCATGTTGGAAAATTTCGACTTTCTTAAATACGATTTTCTCTAGAAAAAAATACACGCGACAAAAACTCATTCAAGTAAAAAAAGTCAATTTTTCACATATCGGTAGTACTGTTTCATAACACTCACGTGATAATGTAATAACGATCTCACGATCTGATGAGACCGAATCGATCTTTTTTCTACAATTCCGTTTCGCACTTCAATACAGCGGAAATGCAAATCGAATTTCCCATAGCAGTCGCAATGAGTAAACTCAATATCAATAAGCATTCGACTATGATAATTGCGAGTTATATTTCCATTTATTACAACGCAAACGAGATTTGTGAGAACATCAGTCGTAATGTAATTATAACTTTAATATATTTTTGTCACTTCCTATTGTAGCATTGTATTAGGCAAGCGGTTACATTGACGTAGAAGACTGGCTTATTTTTCGGTACCATTTATGTAATTGTTATTAAGCAATTGCGACATCATTATGTTTTACTTGTGGAAAATATGCGATCTCACGACGCAGTTATCTTTTAAATGATACTCGAAGCTGTCATTTTGAGATTAGTATTTTCATAGGACAATACTTTCTTAAAGCATAATATTGTATTGATTCGTTTTCAACTTAGATTATAATAAACATCTTCTTATGATGAATGCATATAAAAGATATTTCCATTACAAATTCAACATAACTGTTGCGTTGCACTTATTTAGAATAAAGCACACGCGATAAACGAAAAGATATTATCATGATATGTATTATTTGTTTCAAGATTGGTTGAATAGCCGGCGATTTCGCGCGATTATGTCTAAATTTGGCGATGAAACTTTTACGAAACGAGCTTATAAGATGATTGTTTGAATAAGGCGGTTATTTAAATGGAACGATGGTAGATAATAACAATGAAAAAATGCACAATAATTGCACATGTATGTTTTTCATTAACAATGCATAATTAATCACTTATTATTATATTAAAATAAATTTTGGTTTTAAAAAATTAATATTGAATAGTAATTATCTGACAGATATTTTAAAATCATTCAAATGCATTGTTATATAATTCTATTGAAAAAAACTGAATGCCTTATTCACAGTGAATATTTTACTTCCTTCCAGTGATCTTATCTAACGTTGTTAGGCAATCAAATCAGCATTGGTAATATGTATGTGGTTTAAATATAAAAAATATATTATATATACATATTATAATTTCAATTTAATTTTATGATAACTAAATTTCTCATCTGTATAATTAATTACTAAAATATGGTTGCCAATAGTGAGATTTTATAATAAAATGACATTTTATCATAAGATTTTATAATAAAATGTCATTTTATAAACAGTGCTATAAGGAAAAATTTTGTATGTTAAGTTAAGTCAGTAGTGTGATAATAATATTGAGATTTCTGAAATCATAATAAGGAACATTATAATATACAAATTTACTGTTTGTGAGCTTAATTAGGTTGCTATGATAGTACGCCATTATTTTGGCTCTTAATTTTTATTGTTAATTTAAAGTAATTAATAGCTTTTCGGAAAAAAATTTAAATATCTGTATAAATACGATAAAACTAACACGAACCAACAACAAGATTATGTTGTAAACTATCAGCTTCATCAAAAATGGCTATAAACTATTTTTCCTGCAGCTAAATTTCTTATCTTACTTGAACTTATAAACCCAAAAAATATTAAGCAACACAGACTATCACAAACTACTTCTAATAATTATAATTTATATACGTGTTAAAATTAAAAATATTGACAATTTCCAGATATTTATTACAGAAATTTAAAAATACTCTTTTTCTAAAGTAATAATATGCATACACAGGGCATTGAGAATATTAACGGTTTATTGTATATAAAAAGCTTAATTTTAATAGTTGCTATTTTATTTATACCCATTTCATGATTTCTTGAACTATCTAATATAAAAAAATCATGAAATTACTAGCTGTATTATTAGGCTCATTTTTATTTATCCTGTTCTTTCAAATTTATTTCAATACTTGGCTCTGTACAATTTTTTGGTCTTTTAATTTTACGTATTGCAGTAGCACGTAATAGGTTGTCAGCACGCCACTGTTCAATTTCATATAATCGTTCATTAACATGTCGTTGTTTAGCTCAACTTGCAACATAAAAGTTGTAAGTTAAAAATAGCACAGTCGACATAGGAACGGCATTCAAAATGAAATATGCAAATGTCAGGTTGCTATATTATAGTTCTTGTAACAGACAGAAACATATATTTTCTGTTTTATTGTATAAATATAGCATAATGATACGAGTTTATAAATGAAGTTTTTAGAGTGCTGTGCGTAATTTTTTTTAAATACAGTATATAGATGTTCAGAAATCACAGTCGATAGACAACTTTTTACATAAGTATTTCATTGACTAGCTTTAAGCTATTTCATTGTTTTATACGGGTGTCTTTCTAAAATCGAAAACTAAAAATATATGTACTAATAAGAAGTTGTGTATTTTTATAGTTAAAAAGATATTTCTTAGCTAGGTTAAGGTAATATTTTTTTACTATATTAAGTGGTTTTGCTGATGCATGCATATTTAACGTATTGCTTTTTTAATAAAATGTACACTTTTACGAGAATAAGAATAAAAGGTTTTCTAATAACATATTTTCACTACACGCATACTTTTATTCTTAAGCCTTCGTATAAGAAATGATACTATATTAACATATAAATTATATCAATAATTTTATTTTTTATAAAATTCAAAATATAAAAAAAAGTAGTGACGTTTAAATAGATTGCATATACTTACGTGTGAAAATCTTCTTCCCCCTTTAACTGACTGTGATTTCTGAATTAAGTATAGTTTCTCCTGTCGGGTATACTTTTTAGGCAGCTAGTTTTTGATTTGGAGCAGTTCAAAGTTTCACATAAATGTATTTTTTTTGTTAAAAATAAATTTGTACAAATATTTTCAAATGTTTTACATTGGCTGCATTTTGTTTGCCGCTGCATAGGAAAAGGCGAGTCCATGCCAGACGTTTTTGAGTATTTTTAAAAAGAACTGTGACCGGGAATTGGTTAATATATGTGTTGATTATAACTTTTACTATATAAATACGTCTGTTTTTTGGATATTCTGCAAATTCTTTCTCTATAGAGGCTTAATCCTATCTTCTTAGACTCATGTCTATCATAATGTATATTTTTATCAATTCACCGCACTATATATTGGGGTATTTTTTATTAATGTGTTTGGGATAAACCATAGAGCGTCAATATACTTTTTTAAATAAATAGTTCAAGTTAAATTTATACATAAAAAGTTCATTGTTAACTGAAACTTTTAGTTAATAATTGACTCAAATTAACTAGTAGCTTAGTTCATATGAGATTTTTTTTGAACACATAAAATATGTTGTATTTTTAATTTATATGTAATTTTTATTAGCGTGTTGTTGTGGAATTTTATTTAGTGTGTTGTTTAAACACAATATACGGATTTTTTAATGTAAATGTCACAGATTTTTGCTCATTTTCTTTTAAAAAAAATCGATTTCTTGTGATAAAAATGTATTGTAACAGTAAAGTTCGCAAAATAATTTTTGCTGTCATTTCTGCTTTATATATCAAGTATAAAATTAGTTTCAAGTCTGAAACACCACATAATGTTTTAGACAGACTTTTTAATATACTTAGCTAATACAACTGGGAAGTATATGTATTTTAGATATGCTTTAAATATAAAATGGATATAATACATAGCTGACATTTATTGTTATTACGTCCCAGAAAATCGATGGTTTTTATAGAAATAATAAAAATTAGAATATTCAAGATAAAAAATACTCATATATATAAGGAAGTTGAATCGGAACTCACGTCTCAAACCTTATATGTTTTTTCATGCGTTATTGTTTTTATCGTGCTTCCTCTTCTTAATTCACAAAATTGGCACATCACGAGCTCCAATTAGTATCACGATTTTTTTGCAACACCATCAAGCATCAAACCATATCCGCACGCGTATAAATTCAGTGGGCGTTAAGGATGTTATCCTAAAAATAAATCACAAGGCAGGAGTCGGAGTAGAGGCGGATCATTCAAATGCGTGTCAATTGTCATCGTCATGTTTAGAAAGTGCTATAATAATAATTGCTGATTATTTGTACATAGCTTGGGGACATGTCGGGTCGAAAGCGGTAGGGTCATTGAGAGATGATGACCCACATTTGTACACATAACGATAATTTTTATATTAGGTATTATTTTTTGCGCAAAACTTTGATGCGTGTGATTGCGCGGTTAATTGAAATGTCATGTTACGTATGCAAATATAATAAAACAATATCTGTCATAATCGTAAAGTTTACGGCTGGGTTGTGGTTTGACAGGAAATAGGTGTTGCGTATGTGTTTTAAAAACCAGCGGAGGATAAAAAAGGTTAAGATATGAAAAGCACGCGTAAGAGTATTTTCAGTCAGTTGGTTGTCAGCATTTTTTTGCGAATTCATAATATCAGAGTTGCGAAAATCTAACGAGCTTTGACCGCTTTTGAAATTTCCCAGCCTTTGTGCGTTTGACTGTGAAACAACTTCCTTATTACGTGATAAACTCGTTAATAACCTCTCAACCGGTGAAAAATTGCGTATGCAAATTCCATTGGTGCACATATACTACATTAAAATGTTTATTTTTTATAAAACTTCCTCAGGCCATTGTTGTGAAGAAGATGTCTAAGAAAAAACTTTACTTAATGGGTATGTAATGAACCGTCATTAAGTTCGGTTTGAAGATCAATATTTTTTTCTGTCGGCTAAAAGGCCACGAGCGACAAATCAGCGCTTTTAAAAGTATATCTAAAAATACGTATATTTCTTTGGATCATGGTAATATAAAATTATCTTTATACTTAAATTTACCATAGTAAAAATACTCAGTTACCTATCCGAATATTTAAAATTTTAACTGAACGCTTAAAAAGTGTAATTGAGTTAAATAGAGTAACAACATAAATGCATACGATTTTTTGTGACGTCACAAGTGTAAGGGAAAGTTTTGTTAGAGCTGTTTTTGCTCAGGACCTTATCTAGATGGTCAAATGAAGGTCTTTGTAGAGGCTTAAACGCTTAAGTTTATGATTTAGTAATTAAGGAAAAGTTAGTCATGTAGCCTAAACTAAGCATTCTGGTTTCTCAAAGTTTTTCATTTATTAAAAAATACAATCTCTTATTTTCACTTGAAATTTTTTTGAATATATTAAAAAATATATGATAAAGTATAGTATTATAGATGATCGTTAAAGAGAACAAACTTCAATATAATGATGATTTGTTTTGATCGAAGAACCAGAACTTATCGATCTACTTTGATTGATCACAGAGCGTAGAGCTACAAAATAATTTTTGGCTTCCGTATTTATACCCAACTTTTAGAGAAAATGGTCAATAACAGCTGTACTTTACATTTTTCATATTTTATTTTATTTATTTATTTTTCATAAAGCGAGATTTAAATTCATCGATAGGAAAATTCTAGGGCATAACTCTGTGGAAAGCTCTCATACATTTCTAAAATTTCTGATTCCCACACGGAGCGGTTTTTTTTTATCTAATTAATAATGTAGTTCATAGATTAACAAAGCAAAGAGAAAGCCTATAATAATAGTCATTAAATTTGTAACCATTTTTTTGTAATTCAAATACTTCCGACTTGTAATAAACGCTTCCAAGAAAGAACGTATATTTTCAAACATCTGGCACGGACTTTTCCCTTCTTATGCAGTAATTTAAAAAAAGCAGCGGTTGCAAAACATTTAAAAATATTCGTAAAAATATTTTTTTTACCGAAAATTGGTCTGAAAACATTTAATTAAATAAATTGGAATTACCAGTTTTCTTTAAAAATTATCGAGAAATAATTTTCGAGGCGAGATTCAGGGAGGTATTTTTTTTGGTGTGATTTTCACTGGTTTGCTTCAATGAGACGCAATTAGAGTCTGTTCACATAACGTTTCATTATACAAAATACAATATTGTTATGAAGAAGTTGACTAGTTAGTAATCGTAAGTGTTGAATCGTTTGTTTCGAAATCATTTATCTAGTGACGAGAGATTTGCAAAGATATTTAAACCAACGTTGAAACGAAAATTCCGTCAAGTTAAGTCAAAGGTAAACCATTAGCTTGTTGGGTTTGCTTTAAAAATACCGCATTATTTTTGTGGATGTAGAGGCGAAGCCCTAGCGGTAGCCTGGCGTGTTTGTCAAAGACCAAACGTGAGTGACTCGATTGTCGAAATCCATATATTGTTTTTGATGCTAGGTATAGGCTTTTGCTTTAAAATATCTGCCATCAGGATAAGAAAAGCTTATCTGATTAATCGTGATATTTTTGATGGTGCAAATAATGTAAGTCAGCATCTGATTTTGTGACGTAGTTTTATGTTTTTATTTAAATTAAATTAATAACATTGTGCCGTAATAAGTTACCCCAATGCATCACGATGGGAAATTTGGGATTTTGGGTGGCAGTGAAATACTCGTGTCACGCCACAAACAAATTAAATTAATTTGTGATTTTTACTTACGATTTGAAGCACATAGTTGTTGAAAAATTATAAAGATCATTATCATTATCATTATTCCTCTGCCTTGGTTAGTTTTAAGCTACGCAGCGCCGGTTACTGATGTCAATTTATACCATGTCTCATTAATCAAAGCTCATCTGACACTCAAAAGGCAAATAAAATTTAAATAAAAAGGGCGTGGTTGCATATATAATACATATCTAAAGCGGTTAATGCATTCACAATGATTTATTGCAACAATCTTACACAAAATAAGGATCACGATTAAGATATATATAATATTTTTTCTCATTTAGTATTTAGCACTTTATTTCAGTATCTATAATAAGTCATTTTTTATGTCTTACCTTTTCCAATTTCTATTTTTTTAAATGTTTTAATCATACGATTAAGATTCACTTAACTCAAAATTTATGGATAGAGTGGAAAATAAAATATCTAAAATTATAACTCTTAAACTTCAAAGGAACAAAATCACGCTCTTTAATTTTATGTTCACCATTGATATTTAACGTTCACATAAATCTGTCCGTTTTTGATTATGATATCCAATTTATTAATAATATTTATTGTGAATCTTCGATTTCTGATTAAGATTCAAGCTATTATTACTGCTGAATTTAGAAAGTTTGCCGAAAACGCAACAATGTGAAAATGCGTACTTCCATACGCCATAAATTATTATTATACACTTTTTTTCGTCTCATCGTTGTCAATGTTGAAACACGTGATTAATCGATACAAAGCTGTGGGTGAGACCATAGAAGAGCTATGGGCGTTTTCTACTATGACCCACTGGGTCATCTTAGTGTTGATTTTTTACCTTCGCTAACTATGCTCATTATCGAATATCGATAATTTTTTTTTACGCTTCTTACTATTGCTACATGGCTAAAATATTATAATTAACAGTTGAGTAATACGAGTTCGCACGGATGCTAATCTGCGTAGATAAACACTCATATAATGATGTATTATTAGTAACATTTTCCGGTGAAAATGGATTGTTACAAATTCCGTAGTTTTGAGCGAAAATTATACGCTTGAATATTTTAATATTTTGAATTTATAATGTAGAACTAGTTTAATTATATGTATCAGTATTGAATGAAATATTTTGTGGGAAAATTAATTGAAACTAAAATGAATAAAATTATAGGTATTCTGTTATAATTACTGTCGATTTAACAGCAATTTTAATGTAATTTATCATACAAAGAAAAGTCATGTTATATGCATGTAATATTTTATTAAGATAATTATATGGTGGGTTGCAAATTAGATGTTGCTAATTTTTTAATAGAAAAAATTATATTTAAAATTGTATTTATTATTAAAATAATATACAATAGTCATAAGTAATGTAAATTATTTTTTTACTCATGATTATTCATGTATAAAGAAATCAATTATAGCAAAGAACAATGAGCTTTTTTAAGTCAACTTTAAAAAAACTTTACAAAAATATAAACATTTTCCTCATACATTAGTACATGAATATAATTAATTATATCTACCGGAAATTTCATATTACATTTCAACTTAATACTATTTTTATAAACATAATGATACTACTGTAAATAAGTAGTGCTTACAATTACAATTAATTACGAATACAATTTGTCATTAGGTAACTTAAAATATAAAATATGATACATGTGTAAAAATATCTTTCTTATCTTTTTGCTCATAAATAATATTTTTGTATGAAGTTGTTTTTATTTTTTACAATATATTAATCAAAATACTTTATATTTTTTATTTATTTTACAACAATCCATTATATTTTGAATTAATATTATTTATGCATTAAAATATCACATTACACTTAAATCATAATGTTTCACATTTTTTTTGATAATGTAGTCATAATAGTATTAACTTTTATTAGCAATAGTTATATATAAATAACACTATATATAAATTAAAAGCATTATTTGTTTACGTATTTATAGTTTTTTATTGTAATATTATCCATAATTAAAAATTATCTCAGCCTCAAAAAGAGTATACATATAATTAAAAACATTTTTAACCCAAACACTTGAAAAATTTCAATATAAATATGATTCATATTGAATGAATATTTTCTATATTTACAAATTGTAATTAATTTGTGGGTATAGAACAATTAAATATTAGATTTTTTAGACTTAATAAAAATACTTTATTTTTTCTTAGTGATTATATTTAAAGTTTTACATGCTTTTTAATATGTAAAGAAAATTTTTTATTATAATTTTCCCTATAAATAAGAAATATGTTAAAATATTTTTTTAATATATTTCATAATAAAAAAATGAAATAATAACTAAGGTTAGGTATCTAATATGTTTTTAAAATCATACAATATAAAAAAAATAAAAATATTGTATTTTTTATATATCTGAAAAAACTACTAAAAATGTTTTTATGTTTCTGCTTAATAGGTTCTAAATTTTTTCTATTTACATACTCAAAAATATTTTTTTCCAACATCTTCTGAATACACATTGAATCTTATTATATTTGCGTTTATAGTGCCCTTTACCCCTCTTTTAAAGATTTATTAAATAAATCCACAATTTTCTCTTTTATATATGCCACATGATTAATAGTGATTTTCTATCATGTTTATATCATCAGTGCTGTAATGGTAATAAAATACACTTTAATGTCTATTATGTATGTCATACAATAAATATAATGTATTTTTAATAGAAATACATTGAATGTCAAAAATAATAACGTACAATCAATAAATTACGAGTATCCGCTTTGAATTGTTCTTTTTTATATGGAGAGATATCGACGCGCTGATTCGCAACCCACAATTTGTATCGTAGTTCATTGCCTTTGCGAATTAAAGCAACAATAAATTTCATTCATAACTTAAAAAAACAACAATAAAACTACACTTGTCGAATTGAATATAAAAAAAAGATTCGCTTCGATCATTCGCAGATTCATCACAGTCTTTCATCATAATATATGCAGAGAAGAAATTCATCATTGAATTCACAATGAGCATTCGTTTGCGGGCCGTCGCTAAATAATTCAAAACATCATCCGAGACTAATTCTTTGTGATTAAAGAAAGTACCAGGACCGTACGTTTGTAAAACGAGTCTTTGACATGTGAAAATTTCAACGTCAATGATGAAATTGAAAACTCTTGTGGAAAATCATGTCGAGGGTCGCACGAGACGAGTGTTGAATTATTGAAGTTTTTTTGAGAATCAAAGGAGAATGATTATGAAACACTTTCGAAACTCTGTGCAAAATTGCAGCTAGCTTCTTTAGAAATGCTTAAGGTGTGTTTATGTTTGGTTTTGTGTATTTATGTGCGAATTTTATATTAGTTGCCACATGTCGATGTGGTCAATTGTTTAAAAAATAGACTATTGCATTTTATTTTTCATAATATGTAATATTTTAAATACATATTTTTCCAAATTTAATTTGAAATGAAAATGATTACGATAAACAGTGCCTTATAATAAAGTGATCGGGAAATATTTTGATATTTAATTTCTATAGATAGTCACGGAACACGTTCATTAAATAATCGTGATTTTTTATTCATAAAGCATTCCGATGAGCTCTAATTTTTTCATTTTGTATAGCATACATGTGCGACTTGGCTCGATTTAGTTTATCAGTCGTGTTCATCTGTGAATTTAGAAAAGCACGATAGAAAAGAAAAAATTCGGGGTTAGTGGGATTTGAACCCTCGACTTTTAATTAATAAACAGTTACTATCGAACTTATTTTTCATTAAACACTAACATATTAATTTAGCAGATTTTTTTTGCTGTTCATTGGCAATATAGTTTTAAAAGTGGAATCTGCCACACTTGTAAAAAGCACGAAAGTGGAGCAGTGCAGTCTATATTTTTTTGTATAGTGCTGGTAGAAACTCGTTTAAATTTATAGATAAATAAAAGTTCAGTGTGGTGATGCATGTCTGTAAGTGTACGTTAGTAAGTATACGAGTAGGCTATAAGGTATTTAAATAGCCTAAGTTTTGTATCAGACTATGCTACACTAATTTACAAATTATTATCCCAGTCGTACAAGTTTTGATTTAATATTTTAAATATACGATTTGGAGCGTTTGTGTCGTAATTTTCTAGATTATTTTCAATCTGGACTTAGACTGAATTGTAACTGTACTTCCATTAAAACATTTTTCTTTGGGTGCGAGCCTGACACTTTATTCAATTATTTGCAGATGAATATAATGATTTTTTGTGTATGCAGCTCTGGAATTTGTTAAACAATTGCTTCGGATGCCTTTGTTAAAAGACATTTTTTATACAATATTTTTGTTACCATAGTGCATTGTAATGCACAAAAGCACTTTGGCGTCTTTATTTCATTAACTTTATTAATCAGCACGATAGACGAGTAGTATAAGTCGCTGATTATTAACTTGAAAGACCTGTGTTCTAATCGCATATGGACCTTAGAGTTTTTCAATTTCAGTGATTATTATAAAATTATAATTTCGACTGATCCCTACAGATAATGTATACATAGATTTTCCTATTCTCATTGATGAACATTTATATGGTAAATTTAAATTGAGATATGTTATACGAGTACATATTAGGTATTGAAATTTTTCTAATAATCATAGAGAATAACTTGTATGTATTAATAAAAAAAATTATGCCGCCGGGCTTTTTAAAATCATGCACGATTACGTTTTTGAAAATTGTTATTGAATACTTATTTTCTCGTCAAAGGGCTAGTTTTTTTTAAGATCTCATCAGGTCAAACACACTGAGTAGAAACATTAGAGTCCAATGCTGCATGAAGGCAAAAAGTTAAGTACGAACAGTCATTTTTACACCTTTGGATTAAAAAAGAGGTTAAGATCCAATGAAGATTTTTTCTAGAGGTATTCGTATACTTTCTAAGCGCTACGTAAAAATGTTAACCTTTTGTACTTTTTTGTTCAATAAATTACCATAAAAATATATTTAAAGTTTTCATTTGACTAACGAACATATTATATACATATAAATGAAACAGTGAATGTGTATTATTAGTGAAGTTATATTTTTACTGACATTTCAGTGAAATTATATCTAATTCATTTTCAAAAAAATATATATTTCTAATAGCGAAAATATAATTTAACTGATAGACGCTAGTGAAATTATACGCCGCTCTTAAATGTCTATGAAATTCAATTTGACTGTTGCAAAATGTCAAATTGCCAAACCCAAACCTAACATTAACTAAATAATACAAGTTCTAAGACCAACCAGAGTTTTAAAACTTTTTATGGGTTAGGTTTGAGTTTGAGTTATTGAGTTATTTATTTAGAGAAATTTATTTTTAATATTGTTTAGTAAGTTTTAGAACAGGGGGGAAATCTGAATGTTGTGGGATGCCAAATTATGCTAAATTCAAGCATTTAAAATTAAAATTCATTATGATATTACATTGTGAAGTATATAAAAAGTGGGCGTGCGGAACGCATGTAACGCACGCTCTTATCTCTCACTCACTCTCATTAGTTCAGACGCGAGCGAGCGAAAGGGAATGTATCTTACCGTACGCGCTAGATTAAATAGTAGCGTTGTCGATCAAGTGACGTGGATCTTCCGTAGGGGGTAGGGAACATACGCAGCTAGTGTTTCCTCTCGATAATTTCTCGAGAAAAATGTTAAATAAAGATTTCTTATTTCTGGAGAAATCAGCAATTTTATAGAGCATTTTTATTATACAAAATTAAATTTGTACGAATATTTAAAAAATATTATAACCACTGCCCTTTTTATAACACTTCATAAGTAACGGCGGGTTCATGCGAAGACCAACATTTTTTTTGCAATTTTCTATTACTCTAACCGGCCGGCGGATTATTTTTGTTTTGGTGGTCTAAGAACCCGCTCCGATAAGAAATCGATAATTCAAAAAAGTTTTTTTATATTGTTTTTATAAAGTAGCAACAGCTGTTATTGCCAATTGTCACTTGATTATTATTAACAGTCGATGGGGTACTAAATTTTTTGCTAAAACGATAGCCAATTTAGCTTATAATATTTAAAACCTAATGAATATTATTGGTTTATTTCTTAATATCGTCTAGAAATGTTTGCAAACTTTCTCAATATTCTTTTCTTAAAATATATATTACAGTTTAAAATTGATTGGTTCTGCTTAACAATTTTAATTTTGACCACGATTGTCAATCTTTATAATCGAGTTTAACCACGAACATATGTAATGACTTTATTATGTCACATCGAACGCGTTTTACTCAAAACTTTATAACGTGAGAACCATTGTTAAGCAACAACTGCTTATTAGGTGTGAAACTCCGCAAAAATCGCATCCGGCCAATCGGTCCTGTTCATTCATTGAATCTCATATCAGACTACTGACTCCCGAGATGACGAAACCACACAACCCACATAGTGAAAATCTTATATCAAATTGATGATTGCCCATCGCACATAATATAATGACCGCTCCCCGGGCGCCTCGTGTGAAATGCTAAGAAGTTTCAATCGTTTTTTTTTCGTACGGTGTTACCTAAACGGCATATTATCACGTGAATTACTCCTAATGACATATTACGTGATATGATGAAGCATGCGTGTGCGATGTTCCCAATTCAAAACTTCGATTCGGTGCTTTATTATGTATTATGAAAATTTTTGAAAATGGTGTTGTCTATATTTATGCGTGAGCATGTGTCCATCATTATGATGTTCTTCAGTTGATTGTAATATTGTAATGTACGATATTAAAGTGCCATATGGTATTTATATGGATGGTTAGGTTTGTAATGATTCAAGAAAAGCTCAATAATTTTCAGACATGTTGTAGAAATATATCCTTATTAAAATACAACCGTTTCTCATGCGAAACTTTTCCCTATATCAATCTCACTTAATATAAATTTAATTATCAATTTCACTTATTATTATTAATCAAACTATCATTCAAGTCAATAAATTTTATATATGTAATTTAAATAAGTTAGTCATATTATAAATGCCAATAATAATATTAAATACGATTATCATCTTCCGAAAATATAATTGAGTAGCTTTCTACCATCACACAACTGCCATCGTTACAATGTCAACAATATAATTCCTCATGAGAGTATCAGCTTTCAAATCTTCTTCTCACGAATTATCAGCTTCTCGATTGGAATGTCTATACTATGATACACTAAAAAAACACGTACTAGCACAAAAATATTTTTAGATTAATGCCTAGACATGCACAAAACTTTTTAACGGGCCTTTTTGACCATAACTGCAAACAGTCACGGAAGCGAAATAAATCAATGCAATTTTTGGTGTCTAGCACAAAATATCAAACATTCGCATATCACGTCCGTGTGTAAATTATGCTATTTCTAGGGTCACGTATAAAAATATATAAAAATCAAATAAAAAATAAGTAGGCATGATTTCACCGAACATTTTTTTATAAATCAATATTTTTAAAGAATTTCCCATAAATAATTTATGACAATAAAACGTACACGCAGCGTGTAATTTAGTATGTATTTTTCTCTCATTGTTTATTGGATATTAACAGCGTAACATGCATCTGGAAATACACACAAAGGTCTTGGGTTCGATTCCGGCTCTTTGGTATCGTGATCTATGACCGCTTTCACTCTCTGTCACTACCGAGAGCTTCTCGAGTGAAATTCTTAACACGTGACGCTATTACGGATTCTAATGACTAATTTATCTTAAACTACATTAATTTTTGTGTCAATCAAATAATTTCTAATGCTATTTTCTTTTTTATTTCCAGTTTTGCGCAGCCCTGTTGATGTTTATTTGCGTGGTGTGGGCAAATTCCGAATCAGAAGGCAGAAACGAAATCGATCACGAAAAGCTAATTCGCTTCAATCCTGCTCTGAGGCGTGCTTTATTAAGAGCATTAGAAGATCTTGAAAACGAGTCGGAAGACTTCGAAGAGGAAAGTTCGACGGATACGTCACTGGCTGAAAAAGATGAAATTTTAGAAGCCGGGGACGAGACAAGCCCCGAAAAGCGCAAAAATTTCAGCGTCGATCAAATTCCAGCTGTTCAATACCACTCGTTCGTAGTCGACGGTCAAAAAGCTTTCAAAGTCAAAAACAGCAAAGACTATGAGATCGAGAAGAAGAAACAGGAAGCTAAAAAAGCGTTAGATCCTTTGGATAACGAAGACATCGAAGTAAAAGAAACTTCAAACTTGAACGCGATTACTCAAACGAGGAGCATCCAGAGCAACATAGCAGCTGAAAACTTCATCAGTAAAGATTCTGGTAAATCAGAGCCCAATAAGAAGCCTGCGATAACCACAACTACAACTACCACTACCACCACTCCAAAGCCGAGCCACAACGAAGATGGTGAGAATATCGAAGAATTAGAAAATCACGAGGTCCAAGTGTATCAAGCGCCATTGGTGGCGGCGTTCACTGTTCATCAAGATGCTCTCGGTTTACCTAAGAAAGTCGTACCAATATTTAAAGAAGCTGTAAGAAGACCGATTCTACCCACGCTTCCAGTGACTACGATGCAATTGAATCCGATTAAAACGCAATCGAATAACATCGATCAAAGTGTAGTTCAACAACAGTTTCCTAACGTTCAAACTTCTAATTTCCAACAATTGACATTACAACAGCAATTAGAAGCTAAACAAAGGTTTTTAGAAGAGCAACTTCAAAAATTGCAATTGCAGCAAAGGCACCATGAAGAGATTTTACATCAACAGCAATTGATTCAACAGCAGCAGTTGCAGCAGCGCCAACAACAAGAACGTTATATCGAAGAGCAGAATTTCAGACAGGCTCAAATCAATAATTTAAGACAGCAACCCAAGAATGTCTTCCAGACATCATCAGTCTCATTCTTGCCAAGTATTACCATAGACTCACCGCCTAGTTTAGAACAAGCTTTGCCTCAGAAAGAAGCAGTCGATTTCTTGGTCCATTTACGTTCAGGGCAAAGAATACCATTTCCTCTACAGCAAACCGCTCCTATAGTTCCGAATGCAAACTTACAAGTACCTCACGAAAAGCAGTACCAAAATTTTATAGATAAAAATCAAAACAGTGGAACTGTGCGTGTTTTCAGACAAGACTCGGGCACCGGAAACTTTGGCTTAAACACAAACGACATCTTCTCTAGGAACAATCGCTTCAACGCAAATTTCAACAAGAGATTTCCAGTGTTTCCGAATCAGAACAGGTTTAAGCACAATGACGAACTAAAGAGTTTATTATACCAATCCGGTTTAACGCACGGCGGTAGGTCTCAGGAAGATTTGAGCATCATATCCAAAGTTTTGTCGCTCAATCACGGTTTGCCACCAAATTTCGTTTTCGACAACAGAAATCTCCACATAGACGAATCCAGAAGACTAGAGACGAAAATTCAACCAAATGGAAATAGCTAAAGTTGAATACGTTCACATATTTTTAACACATCATTGATGTTTAATTAGTAATAAAAAAATATTTGCCATCGACATCTCATCAAACTGTGTTAAAATATATATTGTATAATAGTCATTTTAAATTCGTTTAGATGATTAGTGTCTTTATATGATCTATACATATTTTAACCTCATTATTGTAAATACTTTATAATTATAAACTTTATTCAATACAAAATGGTACATTCTCAAAGACTGCACAATATTTTATTAAATCTGTATATAAGTGCACAAATAAAATATACATATAATTATGTATTATTATTTTTGTTTTATGTTAATAATTAGCAATTATATTTATAACAAAATGAAATGTAATTATGTATAAGTATAATTTGTCCGATTTTTTTTATAATTTATATTATTATAATATTATTAAATAAATAAATTTATTATATATATAATTTTTGTATTATTCCAAATTTTAAGTATTACATATTTACTAATAAAGAAATAGATTATTCGTTTAAAAAGTGACGTGATTTGCTCCCTTTTAGATGTTTACTTTCTTTTTGTGTTTCCATGAGATAAATTGCATTAATTTTGTGTTTTCTAAAACAATTAAATACGGTTATAACGCAAAAGGTAATGGATGTTTGTAGAAGAAAAAATATTAAGTTGATAGATGTCATTTGTTAAAATGGATTTAATAAGCGTTGAATATAATAGAAAGTCGTATGCGATTAAATAAATACACATGTAATAAAAACGACATCTTTAAACTCAAGGATTATTCAATGTTGTAATATTTAATGTAATTAAACTAAATACTTTGAATTAAAAAATAAACGAAGTGATAAAAAATAATAAAAATAGTTAATAAGACAGTTTCACTAAATAAATTATTATTTTGAGTATAAATAATATAAGAAATACCCAGATTTATGACAAATGCAATTATTGCTAGTTTAATAATATCATTTGATTGATAGTATTAAAGACTTTTCATAAATCATATATTAAAATAGTGATAAATTTCATATGTCTGATTTCATAAAATACAACAATATATTGATTTTATGAAAGACAATAATAAATCAATTACATGTTAAAAAGCACTTAAAGGTTCAATGAGTTATTAAAAAAATATAAGCAGGGATATCAGTTCCACCTCAAATCATTCAGACTAGTCAGGGGGTCGCTGGAAAGTAGAATCGTTGATCTCCTCCTCTTTTCCTGGTCGCATATAAGCCAGAATACTGCCGTTAGAAAATTACTTCCATCAGAACGTCACTATGAATTGCTAAAATATGCAAAATTAGTTTTGAACTTAAATCCAGTTGAGATTACATCTAATAGACACAGACGATAACTTCGGAGTTCAGAGAAAAGCAGCCGCTTTTACGTTGATCGTCCGATCTGCTCTAGCCAAGCAGTCACGTTGAAAATCCAAGAATTCAAATTGATCTTCGAGACGAATTGAAGACTTTATGCCGCATCATCACGGCACAAATTGCATAGTTACATTTAAGCAATATTTAATAATCATTCAGATTTTGGGTTTTAAATCTAATATAATAAATTACAGACACGGATTGTGTCGCTGCAGTATTAGTTTATTGGTATATAGGTAGTTAAATGCTGTATTACTTTCTTTTATATGTTGCTTTGTGTATTTTATTACTCCAAACTTTGCGGGAAAGCCAAAATTGTAAGCTCCTCCGTGGGGTGAGCGTCCCACATTCCATTTTATAACATTTGGTTACTTTAAAAAAGGGTGATTTCAACAAGTGCAAGTCTTTTATAATTTAGTCAATTTGGTATATTTATTTAGTATTGTTTTATCGATAAATCAAATTATATTAAATTTTTTAAGCCCTTGAGATTTAATTTAATTATGATTTAAATATTTTACTTTTTGATATTAGTTGTTTAACCAGATTTAAAAGAATATAATATGAAATAAAATCATACACTTTGAGTTCACTCTTAATATTTAAAACGTATTTTTATTAAATTAAAAAATATGTAATTTAAAAAAATAATGCTCAAAATATGTTGCTTATAACCAGTGATTTAAAAAATAGTGTCATGTTGTTGAAAATATTAATTTATATAAATTTATTTTTCAACAGGTAAAAATGTTATTAATATATTATTTTCTCATAAAAAAAATTTTGAACAATAATTAATATAAAATAAATAAATTTTAGCGAAAATATTTAAAAATAATAATTAATCGTATAAACTAAATTGATACATTTTTGTTTCTGGCAGCACCGACATTTGTAGCAAAACTGACAATTGACAGTTATGGTGATGAGTAAGGTACACGAACCTGGTTCTTTGGAGCAGCAAGCACTAGAAAGAAAGGAAAGGCTCAAGGCCCTTAAACAAGGAGCGAATAAAGCAGAGTCCACATCTGAAGATGCTTCATCTCAACCGCTCCCCAAGTAAGTTCAACAAACATAACCTCAAACATTCAATACAATGTTATTCGTACGACGGCAAAGTCACTATTGTGCTATACGTAAATATCATAATCCACAGTTATATCACCTGATAAGCTACGAATGCTCTGGAAAATATCTTTATGTCAGGTTCGATGATTATTCTAGATAAGATATTTTTGGACAGAAAATTTTCTAAAAAGATTAAAATGTCTTAGACCCTTATTTTATCACTTTATTTTAAATTTCATTAAATTTAGATCAATAGTTGCTGAATAATTAAAAAAATAATTATTACAATATTGAATTCTGAGGTTGAACAATCCAAATGTTTACCTATTTTTTTTTAGATAATTTTAAAAATAATTTTTGTATGAAATAATATATGTTTGGAATAATCAGTGTCTGTAAAAATCTTGTCCGAAATTTTCTGTCCGCAAAAATCCGATCACCCCATATGTCGTATATACACAATTGGAGGTTACTTACTATCCAGCGCTCACTTATCTGATTTTGCATTTGATAAGGTTTTTCACATGCTTTTTATTCGGAAACCAAGCAGCTTTGGTTTTCCTAATGCTCTCATCAGTTTTTCGTAAGTTATCTCTTCAATTACCGTTAAGTTACAATACTTTTCGTTCTGATTATTTTATTTCTCCTTCAGGAGTGTCGCTGGGATGCATCTTAAGGCCTCTACTCTTCAATCATATTAAAGTGGCAATAAAGAACTGTAATCTCTTGCTATACACTGATGATATCAAAATGTTTCATGGTATTCGCACAAACGCTGATTCTCTTTCTTTACCCTGTCCCTATTGTTTTGGGGATGTTCGGTTACTAATCGCCTACCCTTCACTGTGTATAAATGTCACATGGTCACATCGAAATCTGATTTCCAGAATGAAATTCATTTTAGTTGATGATTTAAAGTGTAACGTTTGAGAGTAGATGGAGAATCAGCACCCACGTGGCTAACGCGGAGCGTTTATCACTTTTAATTTATTATTTTGCTACTTTGGTGCAAATATAGAATCCCATTAAAGCAAAGTACTCCTTATTTAATTAACACATTTGTATTCATTCACATTTTGAACTTCGCTCATGAAAAAAAATGCCATATGACTGATATAAAGTCATTTTTATTATATTAAGTTATAGAGTAATTTATGTTTATGTAATAGGCCCAAATTCCGAAGTTACAAACCTAAAGATGAAACTTTAAAAGAAGCTGTGTTACCGGATGCCCCTATCGGTGATGTCGAATCTGAAATAAAAGACCAATTGGAAGCTGCCAATTCTAAAGTAAGTTGTATTTTATTGTTATCTTCTCGATTAAATATATTTATAGATAAGTAATATATATTTGTTTATTTCAGGTTGTTATAGAGGAATTAGACATAACAAACTTAGCGCCACGTAAACCGGATTGGGATTTGAAGAGAGATATTGCGAAAAAGATGGATAAGCTAGAGAAACGCACGCAAAAGGCGATTGCGGAATTGATTTGGGAGAAATTAAAACAAGGACAGACTGATGACATAAACGTCATGGTCACTTTATCGACGCAGGGAAGTAAAATAATTTGATCTATTTGAGAATAACATTTATTTTTAATGGGAACATTCGTTTATGTACAAATAAATAATCATAAGTTTTGTAAGATTATACTAGTAAATTAAATTATAAATATTTCCGTAAACGCATTTTTTTTTATTTATTTATATAATAATAATCTCATTCTTGTTGTTTTATTACATATGATAAAAAAAAAATATTATATCAAATGTGAAATACAAATACAAACATGAAGTGCATATTTAACTAGTGACATCTACTTGTAATATTAAAAATCTATTGAAAAATGATTGAATATATAGAAATAGTGAGATAATAATTTCCTTTAAATAATTTTATGTATATTTAAATAATTTTATTTTATATTAGATCATATTACTAATTTGATTCAAATTATTTTTGGTTACATCTATAAAAATAATTTTAAAATGTGCATTAATTACTGTATATATAATACAAACAATTCTATATGCTATGTGCGGAATATCTAATATACTAATTTAACAATAAAATATCTAACTGTTTAAGAAGTTGATAAAAAAAATAATTAAATTTTGCTTTTATGTTATTATCCAAGATTATGTTTTTTAATATATAAAAGTACATATTGTGTAATGATAAGGACTAGAAATTATTAGAAAATAATGAGCGATTTATGCTATTTTTATAAATAGTACAACAGATTATTATTTTACTAATTAAATATAAGGTATTACTTATTATATTTTAATTAATAGTTTGAATGACTAAAATAATTAAAATAATATTATTAGGCTGTCATATTGTTTCTTTTTTATGATACAATATTTAGCCTTAATTCTCTACTATGATTTTGGCATAATATACTATGCAATTTGACTCACATTTGGATTCAACACTTTCAGTTATAATCCTCGTTTACATAATTCGTATCACATTCAATACACATTTACGCTACTACATATACTATCGATAATATTGAAATCATTAGAAATGTTATCGCATAAGATGGTGCAATACAACTACAATTGTTCCTGTTTCTCTTTTTCTTGTTTTCATTTTGTATCAGTGGTTTTTGTGATACAAAATCTATCGAATTGCCAAAGTATCCTCCGTTTTCAGTGTTGTAAAATACTGTTCTATCTCCGATGGGTTGCAAAGGTCTGAAATTGTGAGTTATCTTTCCATGATCGGATCGCAACTCTCTAAAACTGTTTATCTGCAATTAAATTTTATTTTTATTATATGGTTATTATGTATTTATATTTGATTTTATTATATAAACCTGGTCATGTGATAGTCTTATTGGTTGTTCGTAATCAATCCAAGTTACAACTTCAGAGCACGGTGGAGTCGTAAGAGATCCACTGTACGTGAAGTAATGTTTTAGATCATAAGGCAAAAGCGAGATTAGACTGAGAGGTCCTGGTATAACGGCCGTTGTTTGGGGTTCTGTTACATTAGCTAAAGCATTTGTCAGGTAGTCATACGCAGGATGGCCATGACGATCCAACTGAAACTCAATATATTTTATAATAATTGCATAGAAAAATATGATTATAAAATATATTTTAAAACCTCATAAAAGAAAGCTAAAACAGCAAGTCCATCTTCATGTTCCAAAGCACCTTTCGGATCACCGTATTCTTTTTTATAAAACACAACATGCAGTTCCATTGGAAAGCTGAAAATGAAATAAATTACACATTAAACATGCTATTCATTATCTGATATGCATGCATATTATCGTGAAATTGATCTTGTTTTATGTTGCAGATATGACCATTTTAATTATACACTATGGCGTTATGGTGTTTGTGTATAATATTAAATCTGATATAATGTGTATTTCCTATTTTATTTTATACCTTCTACTATTTATTTTATCCTCGCTTCCCATAGAATCGTTCATTCCCCAATGGAAATGCATTTGACTGAATATATATTCTCCGCTCAATGGGCCGTTAGATATCTTTGGAGGTTCGTGCGGTGGTTCTACTTTGATCATAACTGTAAATAATAAAAGATATCATTAATAATATGTAGATATTTATATTAGAGCGCAAGGAATATGATTATAGTTTAGTTTTTTTTTTAAATTAAACTTTCATTTCATCGCGAGAAGAAAAAAAAAAAGATAAGAGAATTTATTTTGTATGAGTTCAAGATGCGTGATAAAGTAGTGCAAACTGATCGAAAAAATGTGGAACATATGGTAGAATGGTGATTCCAAAAATTTTTGATGAAGATAAGAACCTTGACAATGAAGTAAGTCGTGAGCGTCCTTCAGTTGATAACGATTAATTAAATTAAAACTACGCACAACAATGCAAGAGCTAGCAAGTTATATGTAAGTAATCTAACAGATCTAGACTACTTAATACAGCTAGGACAATCAAAAGAGCTTGACAAATTATTGTATGAAAATCATAAAATCGCCATTGCGAAGTTTGTTCTTGCAGCAACACATTTCTCGATTGTATTGTAACGTGCGACAGAACATATTTTTAGTCTGTAAGCACTCGTTAGTATGACTGTTGTCAACGTATATAGATAATCACGCATTTTTGTCATTAGTATAAATATAATACAATAAAGACAAACGGCTCTAGCAAAATTCCCTGAGGAACTCCAGCTGGAATGTTACGTGGTAAGTAATGTTTAGTATTTAAAAATATAACGTGGCTTTCATCTCTCAATCATGAGCGAGTATCATATTATATATTATTAGATACCTCGCAGTCTGTTACACAATTTGCTTTTTGTTATATTTAGTTAAAGTTTAAAGCCCTGACTCACATATGTGTGTTGTTGCAAAGGGCAGTAGTACTATCAGTGTTTCGTTTACTTGTTTTTTTACGTGTTTTTTTTTATTTCCACCAGAATGTACACAAAGACTCTGTGCTTTTGTTAAAACTGTAGCGAAATGACCCGTCACTTTGTTTTTCAATGAGGTTATTATTATTGACAAAGTCATTTACTTTAAAATTAGATGACATTCTTACTCAATGATATTTAAAGATATCTTCAGAAATATATAGATTAACTTCTAATATTAGTATATTTAAATGTGTATTGCTATTTTTTTAGCAGCACAAGTAAAATTAATTAAATTATTTGTATTTAATATTTTATACACGTATGTATGTACATATGTACATATTATACATCAGCGTAAACACGCACTGCTATATGAACATATATACTATCTAACACACACATATTATTATTAAAAATGTACACAAATATTAAAAAATAAAATAAAAAAATTTTAGCACGACCAAAATATAATTATAAAAGGGAGCGTTCTCGAGCGCTAGTGTTTTGTATGTAACAGTGAAGAATAAAAGACGCTTTATTCATATGCTTAGGACGCAGTAGATTTCTCTATGAATCTTCTCCAATAATAAAAATGATCTCGTTTGTCATATTTAAGGACGCTGCGAACTGAAGTATTTTACAGAGTGCGAATCACCAATATATTGTTAAAGTGACACGAGCTCCGTATAACAAAGCAGAGCATCTTCGACGCCTTATATTTTAGCGAAGCGCATACTAAATCTTTCTTTCTGCTTAAATTTCACTCCGAATTTATTATTTTTTTATTTATGTGCTATATTTTCATTTAATTATATTTGTGCCATCATTTATTTTTTTATTTTTTAGATTAAATTAAGACCATCGTGACCTAACAGGTTACCTCAATGCGCCATGATGGTCGCAGTCGCAGTGGAAACGCTCGGTAACGAGCGTTCCCATTGCGACGGCGACGGCACGATTTTATTGCTTTTGACGTAGATTTTTGACTTCTTAGAAGGGATAATTGTTTTTTGAGCTCTCATATTGGTCAAAATTCGGTTTCTATGTGCTTTATTCATATAAGTTGTAATATTCTTACAAACAGTATTAATATTCCATTGCTGATTGTTTTTCTTTTGACGTGGATTCAAAACAGGGATCCCCATAAATTTGGTTAAAAAATCTCTGGAAAAATCTGAAATGACGGGAACAGATTGCTTCAACTCTTTTCTTAATCTCTAATGAAACTTCTCCCTGCTTTAAATTCACTAAGTTAAATGTCATTCAATTTTAGTAGAAACAGTTACTGCTTTCTATTAGAAGACCGACTACTAAAATCTTCTAATGGTTCGACGTTACCCGCCCATGAGCTGGAACGAAGTGCTGCTCTAATTTTAAAGTCCATCCAAATTTTAATTTGATTAAATATTTCAAATTCACCATGAATACATATTTTAGAAAGTCTACATATATCTGATTAAAATTGAATTGAGTAAAAATGTTTTAGAACTCACACAACTATGAAGTTATCTAACATAGACAAAAGCTCAAGTACATATATTTATAACGATTAGGGCTGGACATTTCGTCAATGGAACAACTTAAGATCATCCTTGTATTTGATTTTTTTCAATGATCCAAGGTGAATTCTATTCATTCCACGCTCCGAATCTGAGGTCATTGAATCGAAATTTCGACCAAAACATTCCTGATATTTTATATAGTCACGTAATTTTTTTTGCTGTTCCAAAAAATTACCCATTGCGCCATGACATGGCGGATTAGTTCTCGTAAGACTTTCCATTGTTTGACTGAAGCGCTGGTACGTTTTCCATAAATGATTCAGACGAAACCGAGTGTGGATAAAGAATGGATAAGTGTGCAATTGTTAGAGCGCTGTTAGCATTCGATCGAAAGCATTTCCTAGTCATTTGTCGATAATTTCGTTACGGAAGGCATTTTGAACTACCGATTTAACTGATATTGCAAAACAGATTGGAATTCGCTGCAACTGCATCAGAAATATTTGCTCATTTATTATTGTAAGCCTCATTTAATTCTCTGGTTATTCTGTAATTCATCAGACATACGAGGTACGTCTAATAAATATCAGATATAAACAAGACTGATTCTATTTTCTCGCATTAGTCGAAGTTTATGTTTTTTATGATTTGGATGATTTTTTTTTTGCTTTTTCAGTCATTAAAAGTTTCATTGTATGAGTTATAGATGCGTTTTTGTAACACATGACTAATACGCTATTAAAATTATTTCAGAGTTTGAAATAAATTAAAAAAAATTACAATATTAGAAACTAGTCTAGAAGTTGGTAATGATTGAGCACAGATTAAAAAATAATTGATTTATTGATTCTGCAGCTTTTTATATCCTCTATTTTATTTTTGTAATCAAGAAGCATAATCTCCAAGATTTATTTACATATGTATGTATGATATATACCCTTAAGAAATTAATTTTCAGGTTCATTAACTCTTTTGACTCGGTTGTTTGCCTCCACAAGCCATCCTGCTGCCTACAAATATTACAAGCCCATTTCAATTTCGTTCTGTATACTTTACGCGCTAATTCGATTGTCTTCGATTATGACAGTATCCGGTACATGTTATTTAAATATTATGCCTAACATAGGCAGGGGGGTTACAAAATTTTACTTGAAAAATAAATATTAATTTAAACTGTAATAATTTTTCATATATTAATTAAAATTATAAAACTATTCTCACTGCGCAACCAATTTAAACTCAGAGATTTTTAAATAAAATTTTATAACAAATAATGAAATAATATTACTGTCGGGACTACTCTTGATCGACACTTTAATTCCGAAACAAATAAAGTTTTACTGGTATCATAAATTCTTTAAACACCCATGAACATAGCTATTTTCATGGCTGTTAATACGTACAGCCTGTTGATATTATGCTTGGCACATGTCCAGGTTTTAGATCACGCTATGACAGGAAACACGCGCTGATTATAAACTTGATTCCATAAGTAGCTAGTTTGATTTTAAAGCTAATAAACACCTTGCTTAAAATATACTATCTTTATTTTTGCTTTTCTCTTAAGCTGAGAGCTATCAATACTGATTTTTCTGCACTATTAAATTTTAAACCATGTAAAATATAAAGTAGGGTATAAAATTATATTTTAACCAAAATATCATGAATATGAATTAGTATTTATTCTATTATTTTATTTTCGCTTTTATTGTAAATTTGTGATTTTTGATTTATTAAAAATAAAAAAGTATGATACAATAAACAAAAATTACAAGCTATATAAAAAATATATTTTTTTTTTAAAGTATGATCTAAAATATGTATGTTTCATTAGTTAATGTTGGTCTAATTATTGTAAACAATTTTTTTGTTGCGTTCAGGTTTGACACTCGTATTGTTAATTATACCACGAGTTTTATTTCCATAAAAAAATTAGTCAAACTTTATTGACTCATCGCCCAATTTTTAATAACAAAATTTTTTATCGCCCACCTTTACTAAATTCTATTTCTTTCTCATTTAATAATAAATTGTAAACGTAGCAATGCCCATTTTTTTAAATGTGCAATTTCAGAATTTCAAATAGCAAGTATTAAAGTTATAAAATTATTTAATAAAATAAAATAAAAAGTATTTTCTTTTACCTAAGATTTTTACAAATATTATTGATTAATACCAAGAAAAATAAATATTTTTTTGGTATATAAAAAAATATTTTTTGCTATTTTTACGGTGCTACTTAAAAAAATAAAAATACTATTTATAAATAAAATTTGATATTTAAATTAATATTTATTACTTGTAATAAATATTTGCTATTTATAAAATAATAAATGCCGCTCATAAAAAAGGATTAAAATATCCTAAAACGCCAAAAAGCAATACAATTGCTCCACAAACATCCAGAGATGTCTCGAACCAGAATTAAAAAAAGTGACACTTTGTCACAAAGGAGAAGATGCGTCGGAAACACGGTGAGAGACACATCACGACAGATCCTCGCTGCTCCGCGCAATCACAGCTGACAATAATTCAACTTGACACTCCAGCGAAGACTATGTGACTTTCAGCATAAGGCATTTCAACTCCACCACTTAATAACGGCATCGTTATTTTTCTATATATATGTGTGGTAATTTAAAACAAATTGTTATTAGTTTTTGATATAAAATAAACTGTCACACCCCTTTGGCCTTATAACCCGAAAGATCACCTATACTCAAATAGTTTTGCACAATTGGTGTACTACTTTTTATAATGTGTATCATGTGTATCGGCAAATGATATTTTTCGATTAGAAAATCCACTAAATAGTCTTGATTACAAAATAATTTTACATCCTCCTTTCTAAAAATAATATATAAATGCAATGACCTGGTAAGCAAAAATGTTTAAAATAACCTAGTTGTATGAGATTTACTAAGCAAATAATGATTTTACATTTTCATTGATTAATATTGATATTTCGGTACTTGAAAAAAATGTTGAAATACTGAGATAAAGGTATTGAAAGCACTATTCACGATCTCTTTGGTTGGAATTATATATAGTAATTTTAACCATTAAACATGTAATAATTTATCTAGACGTAAGCTTCACGTATTTTTTTCTAGAACGCATGTAAAGAGAACTAAATAGTCGTGATAGTATTTGTTGAGCCAGTTAAAAAACATTAGCATAGCTGTAAACAGCGGTGGTTCAAAAATAACTAATTTTGAAATGCTGCTTCTGTTATTATTTTACTAGCAAGAAAAAGCATTTCAAACCCTTGCTACTATTATAGTGTAAATCCGTTATTGTAAAAAATTACATATGTATATTGTAGAAATGTTTTAAAAGGAAATGCGCGAAACCACACATTTCGCGCTCTTAATTTCTCCGGGGATTTACAGGTATCACAGAAGTAATCACCTGGATGCAGATCTTTAAACTTATAGTATAATTATTATCCTAAGATATGTTTAAGTTGCTTGTATTTAAATGGTAAGTCGTTCAAATTATATTTACCATAATTCAGTAAGATATGTGTTGGTATTCTATTATTTTTTAAATTTTCACTCACTTTAGTGAACATTAATGGCATTTTTTTGTAAATGTGTTTACTTAAGTTTATGTACTTTTTAAAGCTTCATTGATACAAGTTCATGAAACATATACGAGGTGAAACCTTTACTCTCAATTTATCATCAAGTTTTCTAATTTTCGGTGGGTTTGATTCAACATTCTTAAGGTCAATTAGTAAGTCAACATTCAATTAAAATTGCATTGTGACACTAGGTTATTGTAAGGCCCAATTTACTCACGCAAGGCGCCCACACGTCAATCATCGGTTGGGAATGCGCTTTGTGCCGATTTCGATTGTACTGGATAAAAATGTGTGAAATCACTGCATTGCCAGACAATTGCGTGCAAACTAACCGAATGATAAAAAATTAACATGGAGCGATAGCATCAAAAGTGACATCACGCGGTGGCTTCGAATCGATTATTCGTCAAAATGTAATACGATACTTCTTGGAAATCATGCAATTGACATAAGCGTATAATGTAACAAGATAGCACAATTTTATAACAATATATGTATATACTGGTATAGCTACGCAGAAAATAAAATAAATAGTCTTAAGCTGTTACAAAATATGTGAAGCAGTCATAAAATATAACTCTCGCATGTGATGTATTCATTATTATACAAAAATAAAGAAGAGACGTCAAAATGTATCGAAAACAATAGCGTTTATTTGCTTTTGTATTATATTTCTATGGCAATAGCGTATTTGCAATTGAAATGAAAAAAAAATCAGTTTTCGGATCGCAAACAAGTTCGTATATTCAACTCATGTTATCAGCTTCTCTTATTTCTCAATATTATGCTCTCAAGAAAATCAAACGTTATATCATTTTAATTATCTTAAATCTACCGTTGAAATTTTTGATTTTATTAATGGATCAACACGATAGACCTGAAAGACCAGGGCTCGAATCCTATATTAACTCTAGTATTTTTAAATTTCTATCGTATCTGGGAGATCGGAATCAGTGATTATTATATACATAATGACAATTCCGATATTAATTTTTTTCAGATTTCCTAATCTCATGGATGAATATCGTGATGAATAATTAAAATTGATTCGAGCTTATTCGCGATTGTAAGTTGTAGAAATATTTTATAATTTATAAAAAATATGTCACTGGTATACAGACTTTGATTTCAGTTTGGTGTCTCTCTACTTACTTATTAGGCTTGTTGCAACAAAATAATTTTAATAAAAAAAATTATGGATTAATTTTCATATATAATGAAGAAATAAAAATCTTTAAATTATATTCGTGTACAACGAAAGTAAATCTTAAGCCAGTGGCAAGAAGTATCATAAAAATTATTAAAAAAATAAAACTTCAGAAAGTTTTATTTTGTGTCAATAAAATTATTTTCAATAAAAAAATAAAAAAGAATCAACATATAGTCTACAAAACTTCATCAATACTACACATGGGGTGAAAATATATTTACTTACATTATGTTTTAACTATTTTAACATATTGTGAAAAATTAGGAAATTTTTCTAATAAATAGCTATTACTTTAAATAAAATATCGATGCTTATTAACTTTGATAATTAACTAATATTTTCTGTGGGTAAGAAAATTTGTTATTTTTTTTATTTTCTAAAGAAAATATAATTTTTTAATTTATTTACAAAATTATTTTGAAGTTGAATAAATAATAAAATAAAGTTTTCCTAGATTTTTGCAACCTTCCGGATAAATTATGTGATAAATAAATAAAATAAAAATCGAGCTAGATCATGGACCATGAAACAATTATCATAAGCTATAATAATAATAATTTAAAACCAATCAAATATATGTCACTAATTTACAATTTAATTTAGTATATTAGTGTTTTCTTATTTGTTGTTAAATTATTACAAATAAATTATTATTTATATAAGTAATTCAATTTAAAATTCATAATGTTTTATTTCTTAAAATGTATATTATGATAATATTATATTTATTAAAAAGCAAACCCATAAATAATTACCAAACATTGAATATTATATTTGTCAAAGAGTAAATAAAAATACTGACCCAATAAATAAATAGTTATTTATAAAAAAATAATTGTATTCAATTTAATTTAATATGTATGAAGCATGCATAAATAAGTGAAACCAATAATTGATTAACAATAGTTAAAAATAATACTATATAGCATTTTTTCCATTATTGAATTTAGTATTATATTATCTTCATTAATAAATTTAGTTTTCCACGAAAACGTATTTGATTTAAAAATACTAATGCATTGACAAAATAATAAAAATCATTTCTAATTTCGTGAACAATAGCGACGTGACATTTGCTAATGTCGTTTTGGTTGCTATTTCTTGGTCAACTCTACTATTTTTAACTTTAAAGTTAAAAATTAAAAGTTGAGTTATACGACGCTATGATCGATTATGTGCTATACTGCAATACGAGCCAATGAATCCGGTAAAGAAACTGAGCAGCGACGTGCTGACGACCGATTACGTGCTAATGTAATACGCGAAGACAATACAATATAGGCAAGTATTTAAATAAATTTATATTACAGTATGAATAAAATTAATAATAATAAATTAAAAATGGGTTTGAATCTCTTCCAAGGAAAACTGTGCAATAACACAACATTATGTTCAAATACTAATAAGAAAAAAACATTATATCGTTTATTTAAGTCAACTCTTTTTATCAAAAATGAACAAAAATATTGATTCAATAAATATTGACCAATAATAATTATTTTAAATTTTTTTGCAAGAGTATAGAATACAGCATTCATTCTAATCTTTAAGTTATATAAAACTGGTTGTTTACATTTACATGGTAGTAGTATTAACTTGTTAGAATGTCTTTAAATGGTTTGATATTTTATTTACATGCTGTTTTTATCTCTAACATATTTTATAAATATTTTTTGGAATTATTTTGCTTTCATTATTATACCATTATTTTAGTTATTTATTATTAATATTAATTATTTTTATTGTATAATAATATCTATTAACTTTATTTTGTATAGAATCAAGGCTGTTTTTTAAGCTTTTTATACTACTAATTACTCTTAAACTTGTAGCATATGGTTTACAATATTTTTTCCAAAATTACACAGAAACCGGAAAACACAAAGAGCATTCAAATTTAAAATAGTTTATTGAATCCATATGTATGGAAATTACGGTCATTCAAGTGGAAAGGTATGTATTATATTATACGGGATAAATTAGCTTTAAAAATAAAATAATGAGATGAAAAATAACAAGCATGATAATATAAATCTCGTTAGTGAACTAAATAATTTCATTACATACATTTTAATTAATAATAACAAATAATTCTTCGAGGTTCAACCAACTTTTTTTCTCGAAAGTGAAAATTTATGTTGTTTATATTGATTTTTTGTGTGTATTATAAAGAGTTATTATAACTCATGGTATAAAAAATAAAGATTTGCTCTATTTTAAATTGTATTGTATGCTTTATTGGTGGAGCAAAGTGCAACAATAAAAAATGAAAATTATTTTGTAATTAAATTCTTGAACTAAAGTTTTTACTATTTTATTTAATGACTTAATTTATCTCTCAAATTAATTGGTCCTTTTTTAATGAAGTCGTAGTGTAGGAGTATAAATGGTTGTTATTCAATCAAATTCTCCAATTAGTATGACTTATTTTAACAATCTTAATTAAGATCTTAATCTGGGTTTTATATTAAAAATTAAGCATACCAGTATGTCCATTGTTGCTCACTAGCAATCCTTCAATTTCTTCTTCGAATCCATCCATCTGCAAAGTCGGTAGATTCACCTCTTTGACCATCAGTAAATTAATATCAATAGGACTCTGATGTTTTCCAAAACAAGTGCCAAACTGCTCCCCCCAGTGCTGAGGACCTAAAATCGCATATATAAATAAAAATTAATATAAAGATAAAGATTACCGCTAATCAGCGGATTCTCAAAGAGTCATATGTTTCAAATCAAATCATGATTATGCATGCATTTTGCCAATTTGATAACTGCAAAATGCAGGAAATCATTACGAATGGATAGAAAATTGCATAGAACGCTAACAATAAAGCACTAATGATTGATTTCAATCATATCTCTGAGAATTCATTGTAAGACATGTGATGAATATTTAATGTAATGGATTGAAAATAATCACCGTTATGACCCTCGTAGCCGAAATCTTGAGCTAGCACCAAAGCACCTGTAAAGACACGAAAAATATAGTTAGTTACATAATACTTTGAGCTTAACAATGATTTATAAATTAATATATAACGTGTATCATTGAGTAACTGAAAGCTAAGTGAATTATATAATATTATGTCATACGAATAAGAGCTTTGATTGACAAGTTAATGTATACAAATATATACATATATATATATCAAATGCAGCAATCCGGTTTATGAAGCTGATGATTAAATTTAATTAAAATCGCATAAATTATAATTTAATTTATTATTTAAAATTTTGTACATGTGTACATATATGTACACATATATTGCATTATTTTAATAACAATATATAATATAATATCAATAAAAGCCTGGGCGGTTATTTATTTCGGAATCGATTACATATATTGCAAGCAATTATTTAGTACTTGAACCATTTATAATGGTCTACATATACATATATGTTTAAAATTGCTTATAACCGTGTTAAAAAGTTTTTTCATAATATAAATTTTAAAATTAATTTTTAGAGCAGATTCTGCTGGTGGCTTGTTGGTCATCATGATAGATTAGCTCATACAACATTAGATGCCAAAATGCTAATATATGTATTATATAATATCACATTTCTTACTAGTTATTTCAAGATATTTAAACAATGTTTATTTCATGCATTCTTATTTTTGCATTTTTGCAACATTTAAGAAATAAGACAGTCTTAACCAAAAATTGAACTTTAAAAAGCGTGCCAAAAAAACGATTTGTCAGCTTAACTGCTGTGCCATCGTTTTTAATTGTCGCACACTCGTTTTATATTATTACACCAATATGCATAAGTACATATGCATTCAAATACTTTTTGTACGAAAATAAACAATAAACAATAGAGGTATTGCGCCATTCATTGAGATGGTTCACTTTGTTACGTGAGTTTAAAATTTATCATTTTAATTATAAAAAATAAGATGATCAACGTTGAACTGGAAAAGTATTATTAAGACGTTTGTCTTAAGATTAATCCGAATAACCTTTGATGGTTGTGTGAATTGCCGTTGAAATGACCGTGAAAAACGATTTAACAAATTTGTCGACAATTTATTGTTCACCTTCTTATTATGTGATTTTTTTGCGTTTGTTGTACTGAAAAATATACACATTTTCATATATAATCGTTTATTTTATATAAATATGTGAAGTCCCATTAAAACTGGCAATCCACGATATTACGTAAAGCTTTCAAACATATAATTTGTATAATAAAGTCCGGACTTACCGCAGCAGAATCGAATTATTACCGTTTAAAATGTATGCTTTTTAATTTATAATTATACACAAATAATAAAATATATTTGGGATTTGCTAAAAAAATATTTATTTCGTCAGCTTTATACAAGCGCGCGTGCCGTTCGGATATTTGGGCGGATTAGTAGCACAAATTACAATTGATCAGTGACAGCGTTTATTTAGATTATGACCCTTAGGGAAAGATTATACTTATGAAATAAGAATTAACATAGTCTGTTTTCGCCCCGTAAAATCGCATTGGCCAGAACATCGAGAATAAAAAAGAGCGAAGTACCACACATATCTTAAAAATGTATATAGCGTACTCACGACACTTTCATTAGATTACATTTATATTACATTACTTCACTTGAGACATACGACAGTAAAGAGAACCGAACTCGCACAAAACGAAGCTAAGTAGAACGAGGAAGCCGCTTCCCACTTTAAATCAAACTGTTCAAGATCCGATATAAAAATTATATAATACAGTGGATTTTTTATTCATATGGATGTTCATAAAAACAACGACACTTAAAAAGGAATGTGAAAAAAATAGACTAGTAATATAGTGCTAAAATTTCCTTTTCAGCGCAATTATTGTATCTGTATATTAAATAATTATAGTAATTGTAAAAATATATTTTGACCGTTTTTTTGACTTGCAACTTTGAAATATACAAGAGCTCAGTCCTGGGTTTGTTACCAGTAGAACCCACGCTAAATCGACACAGCATGAGTCTAAATTGTCAGACCGACACTATAAAAAAAAAACAGTTTTTCCACCTCGATCGTCAGATCTGGTCCAAGAGTCTAAGAGTTAATTTAAGCTTCAAAGTGTCTTGTATTTAATAGTCAATTAAGTCATCAGGTTTTTATTTATCAAAGCATATTTTAACATCATAATCTCATTTTTGCTACAAAAAAGAGCCACAAAACGAACGGAAATCGATCTCCAAAAGGCAGGAAACGAGTGAAAAGCCACAATGGCATTGACACTGACACAGGCAATGACAACTGCATGCGATGCCACGCTCGTTTCAGACAAAAGCTAATTGAAAAAAGGCACGCGGACGCACAGTTGGCGACGCCTGACGTCACGCTCTCGATTCGCGATGAAACATCAAAAGAACAACACCACAATGGGAAATTAAACTGAGTCATCGAAAATCGATTTGGACTATTAAAAATATTTCATGTCCATTGTGTTTTTTTTTTCAGATTTTTCTCAGTGTGTAGAAAGCTATAAAAGCGTATTTTAAACGGTGTGCAATAAATTTGATACTTTAGTGGAAAATTGTAAACATAAATTAGGCGATATGATTGTAAAAACATATATATAATATGATGCAATATAAATTAGTACGTTATTACACGACATGTTTTTACAGTTAATTGTTCATAAATATGTAGGTAATTTATTCAATCATTTTTAAAAATAATTGTGCGATATTTTAGTGCAAATTACAATAAACATTTAACGTTTAAGGTTATAGACAAAACTTTAAAAGTTAAAGATATTTATTTTTTAGGATCAAGAAAAAACTTTAACACGCGGAAAACGTGATAGTTTTACTGATACATCTACGATTGAAGAAGAAAAGTATTCGTATACTGTGCTTTCCTTAAAATCTAATAATTTATGTCACGTATGAACAGACATTTTACTTTTTGATATTGTTCCTTATTTCAGGAATACAGATTTCAAAGACCCAAAATCATCAATGTTAGTAAGAACTTCTTTCACTTTTATTTTATGTGTTATGTTCTAAATAAGTAATTATTTTTTCTCATATATTTTGACTTTGGTTAAGTATTATTTCCTAGTCTATAAAATAAACAAGGCGTTCCGTTAAAATTTTAGGATTTACGTTATAAGTGTTCCACCAATATTTTGCACTATAAAAACACTATTTTAGAGCTATAGGTATGTTCTTGTACCATCTATGGATTTGTATGTAAGGTTTGTGTTTATAATGTATATAAAATAAATTAACAGTTAATTTATGTGACAGGAATGTTTTGACAAGCAATTAACAAATAGCGTTGAAAAGCCGAAGTAAAAACAAAGAACAGTTAAATTAATTAAAAATAAACAACTTAAACCAGTTTCAACTACTTAAAGTACACAAAATTCACCATAAACTAAATATATTGTCACTCACGTGTTATTAAAGTAAATATTTGACAAGTTTAGGCATTTTAATTATCGATAAATATCGACGTAGGACATCTGTTTTTTTTACCAAAATATAATATATTTGTTTGCCTTCAATGGCATAATATAATATAATATATACATGTACATAAACATTACACCCGATCAAAATGTTTGACATACAATAAAATTGCTTTTTCATATGATAATGTGTTAAATTGATCAATTTAGAAAACGTACCACGTGTATTATTTTTCGTAAATTGTTGAATCACGTTATCGACATTTTATAATATTTTAATATACATATTATTGTATTTTTTATACAATAATTATGTGATGTTGTTTTATCCATAGTTTTAACCGTGCGAAGGTAACAGTATGTCTTCCTTGCATGTAGGTTAAAGTAAAGGTAAAAATTATGTATCATTATAGTATAATGTTATAGTATGAATTATTTATGCATTATTGAAACATTTTTTAAGGTAGCCTATTGATTGGTTAAGTTCTAGTTACTTCTGTATTTATTAAATACATTTATTTGCCGAAATATCAAAGAACAATGACATCACTATTTTAAATGTACTATTCTCCGTCACTCCTAGATTGCTATTGATAAATATAGGAAAATTGCTGTCATCACAATTTTTTTAAATGACACTTGGAAAACTGTCGCTTGTTCAAACATTTGATTGCTTACTATTTTTACAAAAAAGTGCTTTTCTATATTTATACAATTAATGCATTATATTTATACAAGTAATGTAAAAATAGCAATACATATTACAAGTTTATTAAAGTTATTAAATTCCTATTTTTTTATTTATGAAACGCTCATTAAATTCGGATTGTATAATTAAATTATATGTTCCTTTAGTCAAATACAATCGTCTACCGTAAGATTTTTCATACAAATGTGCAAATTTAACGCTTCGTAATTTTTACTTTCAATTAATTTTAAAAAGTCATCAATTATTATTTTATTTAGATTTATAAATAAAATATACATGTATAACATTTCTTACTTTTCAATTTAAAAAGAAAATTAGTATGAAAATTGAAAGTATATGTATTTCTTTTTTTGAAAAACAAACATCAAGCAAATGTTTGTTTCAAACCTTTAAACAAGATCTATGCGGGTGCGACAACTTTGACCCTAATTGTATTGCTACTACTGAGAAATTAAAAAAAAATACATTGACTTAATGACTTCTTAATTCGACATGTCCTGGCCTACGCATCAACAGGTTAATTATTGTTAAGACAAAATTTTCGTTTTGTTATTATTTAATACGTTGTGCAACAATTGAGAAATATTCTCCGTGGGTGCGTGCAAATGTAGTATCCGAAGGGGGTTCACTCTGGATTTTAGACGTCGAGGTGGACCAGGGGATGCGAAGAGAGAAGCGGCGGATTCTGTGATCTCCGCTGGTCTGCCTCATCTCGGTTTTAATCTAAGCTGGAGGATTTTCAAAGTTCGGATACAGTGAACTCCGAAATAGAAGTTGAAGTGTGAATGTTATTAGAAGCAATCTCCGAGAAAGTCTCAGAGGAGTTTATCTGAGGGGGTAACCCATTTTTTAGACGGTTAAAACGCTTTATCATATGCCAGACTGGCCCCTCTTTATTAATTAATCCTTCCAATTGTAAATAAAAGAGTGGTTTAATTTATGAACCTGGCAGTCAAATAAAAACGCTTCTGTTTTTTGAGCAAGTGGCATGGTAGTGTGTTTAAAACAGTAATCTAACCGATGAACAAGAAAAATTAAGTTCATCGTATAGAAAAGAGCGAAAGACAAAAAAATAGAAAATATTCGTTTTGACAAACGTTTAATAATGTGTGTGATAAGTGTTATTTATGAAACGATCATAAAGTATTAATCCATCAGAAACTATGCGCTTGTTGGGTGCCGAAAAATAGAGTAGGAGTGAAAAAATTATGCTTAAAAATAATTAAAGGATGTTTTATAGTACTATCACAAAATAAAATGCTTAAGAATTATTTTCCAGAATATGTAACCTAACTTTTCGAATATCCCTCGTATATTAAAGCTGTAAATTAACTATAAGCCGTATTTATCTGATTCGAAACTTTTGTATAAACATAATACTGTAGTTGATGAGTGTGCATTTGCACATATGACAATTCTCTAATCCCTACAATCCTATTTAACTGCCATTCCATTTAATATCTGTCCATAAAACCGATTAGCTAATTAAAGCAACGCCGTCATACTGATTCAATCGCTTTAATGTTATTGTTTTATATTTTTCATTATTTATTTTAGCAATAATTGCCATATAATATAATAATTTATGTGACCTCAGAACTTCATCTATTGTCATTATGGTAATAGTGGTATTTTTTACGTTTGGAATGTTGAAAAAAACTGTAAATCATGCGATAATCAAATCTATCCGGCAAACTAATACTACACAGAAGTATCGTTCAAAACATTCTGTCCTGATAACTTTCAACAATGAAACGTTTGAGAACAATCGCTTTGGTTCTTCCGGCGATCGTCCATGAAATATATATCGATCGGTGCATTGTACGGCGACTTGCAGCGGATGCATTTTTTTAAATCTATCTATATGTATATATTATGTTTATGGTAGAGAACAGAATAAGAAATTAAGGAAGTTTGGTACATTGTACGACCTTGGAAGACTTGTTTTACAGACCCCGACCTCAGGCGGGCTGGAAAAATAAGTTTTTTTTTATAAATTTGCGTCATTCGTGTCAATTCACTAAAATGCAAAATAGTCCACCTTAGGAAAAATAGTATAAAATAAAGTTTATAAATAAAAAATAAAGGTTTGCGTTTATGGAAAATTTTTGATTGATCAATCGAATAGTATACCAATTATAATAATTTAATAATAAAAAGTCTGTAATGTTCAACTACTTTTGAGTAATTGAACACTCACCGCTTCTCTTGTTGACTCATAGAAACGTCTCACATTTCACACAAACGATAACTTTCAATGTAGATTAACATAGCATACTCGTAAGAGTAAATAACGTAAACCAATTCTTTATCTGCATTTGGTAGATCATTTTTGCATTAAATGTATTTTTTCACAAAAATTAATGGAAGCTAAGTAACTAGTCATAAATGAGAATTCATTAGAAGTCTCGTGTACTTTTTAAAATTCACTCAAAATTTGTATAGAATAAAAATATTGATATATACGACAAGAATGTATAAAATTACATAATGAAAATGATCATTAGAATTTGTCTCGTATCTTCTTTATAAAACAATCATTAGCTATTTCCTCTTTAGTCTAAGTAATGCCCTGAACTTCGTTAATCTAATCTAATACAATAAGTCAGAATTTTAAATAAACTACAAAATGTATATTAAAATTACATTTTATTAGAAATTTTAAGTTCAAGTGAAATAACATACTAAATTACATTTTAGTAAAAAATAATATGATACTATGCATTAAAAGTCTCGTGTGCTATTTAAAATGTTTAAAAACGGTTGAAATTGTTAGCTGCACTTTTTTTATCAGGGTCAAATATATAATTTACGACAAGAACGTGTTAAACTACGTAATAAATATGTTATTGCCTTCAATTTGTTTAGTCATTTGATTTTGAAAAATATACTAACAGCATTTGAAATAATAATGATAAAAATATCGTTAGTTATTTCTAATAAAGGTACATAAATAGTATTTTCAATTTAAGTAATAATTGTTTAAATTTCTTAAACTGCATTAAAAAGACTGCAACTATTGGGCTACATTACAGAATGATCAAGCTGTATTTTTTTAGATCACTTAAAAATGTGTATTCTGAATAAAAAACAAATTTGAAGTAAAGTTTAAGAACATTCTAAAGAGCGTTTTTGTTAAAACTAAGATTGAACCATTTTGACTATCATTGAAAATCCTTAATAATAATGTCTTATTTGAACCATTAAATTTAAAAATATATTGTAAAAAATCAGAACGAAGCAAAAATAATATTTAAAACCTAAAAAGTTGAGGGTCCGGTATTCGCACACTTGCTAGCTTCGGTACCTCACGATAGTAAGGTACCGACAGCTAGTTGTTAATAAATACTTCAATTGCACTGCAAGGTTACAATAAAAAAATATAATATAACAATCGATTTTATGATATCAATATTGATTAAGTTTTAAAAGTCAGTTGTTCAACCTTTTATATTGATTTTAAAGATATTTATGCTATATTTATTAATAAGAAATTGCTTGATAATATATTTGTGTACACAATAGCTCAATATTAAATATTTCGTGATAATAAGACAATTATGCAGTCATTACAAAATATAATTTACAGTTGAATATTGTTAATCTTATAAGTTTTCAAATAATAATTAACATATAATCACGTTTCATATTGTTTTTAAATAAAAAACGTGATTCACTGGTAGCAATAAATAATTTACTATATAAAGTAATTATTTTTTATAAATATTATTAAACAAATATTTAACTAAAACGATAAATAAATATCGCAAAATTTTACCACATTATATATTATAACGACTATTTGTAGCAATTTTGTGGTTGGCAAGTTATACAGCGTCACAAATATATCGACGATAAAGGAATTTTTGACACGTATATTTAAGCCAGTTACATAAATTTACAACCAATTATTAATAATGAAATAATGAACGTAACCACAGAATTATTCAGCTATAACATTTTAGGCAAAAAAAATACTTTAATATTTAATTGGTTCATATTGTTTTTATAATATATTAAATATATTTTTTCGTTTAGTTTCTATCATTGATTGTTTTAGCGATTGATTTTAATATTGTGGTATATCCTTTATTCAACATAATATTGAACATAATATTAATCTCTAGTCAATTGTGTTTTATTCACTGTCATGGCGAATAGAAGTCAAATTCATAATAAAAGCAAAATGAAACAAAAATAAGAATCGTTAAGAATTAAAGGTATTTTGTGAATTAACGTATGAATCCTGTGAACCACGAAAATTTTCGAATTGATTTTTGTCAAGATCAAATTTTAAATGTAAAAAGATACACCTACTCTTGTCACGTGCGGGATAACTGAATGCTTATAGATGTAATAAATAATGATAACAACATTAAATATTAGAAAATAAATAAAGAGAAAAATACATTAAATATTAAAATTTAATCATATGAACCGGACCAGCTCCTCGTATCTGACATTAGGGGATTCGGGGAATTCAAATTATAGATCCCGATTCAAGTACATATATTACGAACTAAAGTGTCATAGAAGACTGACGGATCGTCAATGTCAAATGCGTTCCTCATAACAAAGTCAAGCATCTTGGAACATATTTTTCAGACGTCGTTTACGTGTACAGAGAATCTCCACTTGTTCTCAAAAGTGATACCGGTATCTTTAGTGGAAGTTTCTGTAGCCAAAATGTTTCCAGAGAGATCGTAAGAATAATCTGATGGCAAACGGGGATAAAAAAATACACAGTATGAGACTTTCAGACACTAAAAGGCCGACGGTTGACGGAAGCCCATCTCCATAGAGAAGCAAAATCACTCTGTAGAGAAAAGCAGTCTGTATCATATCGAATGCATTTAAACAATTTTAAATCATCTGCATACAGAAGAAATCTTATATTTGTAACTGCCTTATTTATGGCAGTAATAAATATTGCGAAGAACATAGGGCTCAAATTGGACCCTTGAGGAGCTCCCGAAGAGGTGAAATATTCTTTCGACAATCGACCGCCATAAATTACAAACTTTCTACGATCGCTCAAATAATTCGAAAATAACCGAGTTAAATCATCCGATATTTTTTTTAATAATAATCCATGATAATAAATTTTATTTGTTATTAATATCCAATTTTAATAATATAATTTAATACATAGTATACATATATAAATTAATATATTTTAAGACTTCTACTTTCGGGATCGTCAAATTGAAATTACAAAATCTAGGGATTTCAATTTTTTATCTGTGCTCCTATTACATGGATCACATGGATCCATTTGGATTAAGGTAATTTAAGTAGATACTTGGATAACTGGTTATTCTTTATAATTTAAGACATCTCCTAAATGAAAAAAAATCAAGTATTGCTAGTTTTGAAAACTATTTATTGAAAGGATTGTACCTGAATAATAAATATTTAAATTACGGTTCGAAAAAAATATCAAAGAAAAATAAAAACCCAGATATTAGGTTTTTTTTTAAAAATGTGTTGCCTTAGGAATTCTCTGCAAATTACATTATGTAAAAAAGTGTTCCATTTGTAATTTTATATTGATGCAGATTTTGAGAGTGTATATTTTTTATGTTATGACTAGTATATACATATATTGTAATATTTTAATAATTTAATTTTGTATTATTATTAAAAAAATTCATTTCACTTTTTTGATGATGCTTTAAGTCGATCGTAATCTGGATTGTAGTATACGGTAAAACAATCTTCAAGGTGTGCAAAGTTTGTTACCTTTTCTTCGAATAGTTGCGTTTGCCTCATTAACTTAACAAAGGCGACTTATAACAGTCGAAAGACCAAAACCGTTCTGCATTACCAAGATTTTGCTGTACAAACACACACTTCATTTCTATAAATACACACGCAAGCTAATTGAGACTTCTCTTCCTATATTCCGATTTCCGATTCGAGACGTATATGCATAATGTAATATATTAATTTTTGAGTCGCGTAACATGTCCATTATGCGCCTAGACGAAGCGTGAAAGTTCTCTGACATTCTTCAAAAAAATTCTGCGATTCGCCGAAAGAATAGATACTGTGTATTGTGTCTGAAATTTGAGACAGTGCGATTTCAATGTGACTTATGTTATGTATTTCCAATTGACTTCCTACTTATCGGTTGAAGTAGCACTGATACGCGATACTTTTACCGTAATATATTAAATCGGGTGTAATTATCAATACTTAACCGAAGGAGAGACACGTGGGGTTTAAGCATATTTATAAATATTTACAAACATGCAACTGGAATGTAATATAAATAATTTATTTCATTTGACAGTGCAACAATGTGTGGTTGATTGATTGGTCACATTTTTTACTTATGTACATTGTATAGTTGAAGCTGTGTTTGTTTTCGAGAGGATAGATGAAAGAGATTTTTTTACCGAAACATATATTTACATACTGTTTAAATAATAGATACTCACCGGTACACACCAGGAACGTTATTACAACGGGGGAGAACATTCTTGTTGAGTAGAAAAGTAGCTCTTGCAGTAATGTTTATTTAGTTTATTTATTATAAGAAAGTTTGAAAAACACTGAATACTTCAACGTTCATTAGCAATGTCTTTTTTATTGTTTAGGTGCACCATTAAAAAAACTGAGTACAGTAAAATTTGTGTGTGTGACTTTCTATTTTGTGTATAGTATACAACTATCTTTTTAAAATATTTTAATATTATTTCACTTGTTGTTTCTGTGTAATAAACATAATATAATACACGATTTAAATATTGTTTATGACTAATTATACCAAACAAAAATGCACTTTTGCAACTAAAATATTATTTTAAATTTTATTGCCAAATTTAATTAGACGGTAATTAATTTAATACATCATATTCATAGATTAAAAGTTAATAATATTAATAGCAATCATAAAATATGGTTTTATTATTATGCATTAGGATATATATATTTTTTATGAATAAAGATTATATTTATTTATTTTTACTGTTCGATTGATGGAGAAAATTAATGTTGTTAGGTGCAAATTTATTTTTAACACAAACGTCACACGCGTCACTGTGGCGGTCGATTTGAACCGACTGTTCAATGTTTTGTCGCACATTCGCTTTTATACTCCACTTGTGACAGAATGAAAATCCAACGGAAAACTCAATAGGCATTGATTCGCTTCATAATGCGATTAGGCTCGATTCATCAATAAGCACTCCATAATATTATATTTGATAAGTTTCCTTGAAAGTCTGAATGAATAGTATAATCGACTACTTAAAAAGAACTTCATTATCCTTAGATAGCAACTTATGAACAAATATTTACACAGGTAACAAATATTTATATTTAAATAAAATACACAAACTATTACTTTTTTTACGTAATAAACGATTTTGTTATACGATTATGTGTACTTTCATATAAAGCTGTTTTAATTTTGGCCAAAATATAAAAAAAACAAACAGACAATAAAATAACATGTATTCATCTATTGGGTTAAATATATAATACATGAATCAAAGAAATATTACGGTAAGCTAATTAGCAATTGAGAAATTTCTTCAGCCCTTAGGATATGAAAGTTTGGTTTCAAAATGTTGATTACAAAATTAATAATACAAAGAATTTATAACATGAAATTAAAATGTCTAAAATAAAATGAAAGTATCTAAAAAGACTACCAAACAGCTTATTTGAAAAATTCACTTTGAAATCGGAGATAATGTTGCTAATATAAATAACGTTACGCATATTGCTTACTTCACTGCTATGTACTGTGTGACACAAAAGCATCACAAATAAAAATTCTTTTAATGGTAGATCGTACATAAATTCATTAGACACGAAATTGATTACTCACTCTCTCTTCTCTCTCTGGTCTTGTTTATATCTCAATAAATTATATTTGTTTATTTAGCTGAGTAGCGAGAAAATTTTACTTTTTACCCATAAAGCGTATTTATTTAATTAAAATTACACACTATTCGAAAAATCGCTGTAAAGTATCGTCGCTGTTTTAAGAAATTTACCATGTAGCTATTTTGTCAAATAAGTTTATTAAATTGAAACATACTTTACATTAAGACAAAAGTTCATCTTAATATCTAAGATAATGCTGCTGATATAGTAGCGTTATATAATATGTATAGCTGATTTCACTGCTATGCACTGTGTGGCACTTAAGCATCATCGAGCGATATAAAATGATTCTTTCCTTCAATAAAATAATGAGCTGATTATTAAAAAGTGCATGTAAGATGTAGATTTTAAATCAGTTAGAAAGCAAATACATATTGATTTATGTAAAATAGGCAAAATATCTTTCTAATCACATTAAAAAATTATATAATATTATATAGTACCGAGTAAAACGAAATCGATTTTTTACTTTGTATTATTATTGACAAAATTAGCTTTAATAGTATTGTCAGCGTAGTGTGTAGCTTCAGGGTAGCCAGCTTTATTGGCTCCCAGAATTATTAGACATACATTTTATTAAAAAAACTAAGATTAAACAGCTATAGTTACCGGATATAACAAAAATACAGTTACATTGACTGTATATGTAGTTTTTGATTTATGGTAATATTTTTATTAATCACGAAGTTATTAGAAACATTTATTTATAAACATATTTGGCTGAACATAGCGATAAATGTAATAAGATAGTATTATTTATTGTAAGATTGCTCTTAAGATACAATACCAATTAGACATATGTATATATAATACATTATAAGTAATATGTTTTTATCACCTTATCTTTTTACATAATCAGAAAGAGGTAAATGAGCAGCAAATTTATAATGTTTTTTATACATTACGCAAACTTTTTATTTGACATTTTTTAGTATAGCAATATATCAATAACGTTGCTTTTTATGTTATTCTTTAATTATTGCATTATATTTTATGTAATAAGGCGTGCAGAAAGAAACGCGTTTTTTTTATCAGATCAGGAACTTATTTTGTGGATAATGTAAAGAAATTTACCATTAACGCCCCCCTGCACAACATAATATAATGGAACGATTGTTGTGCTTCTTTATTTACATTAAAAAATAACTGCAAGTTATTGCAAATCGTTGCAAAGATTTTTTATTGCTTTTAAAGCAACGTGTAACTTAGCAGTGTTATTATGTATTATTTTTTGTGTATAACTGCACAACGAACGATTCCCAGCCAAAATGTAGGTTATGGTAAATAGACGATTGGGGTCAATGATTCCGTTTTGGACAACAATAAGTTATCTTTATTTTATTGCGGTATGTATTTTAAAATGCATACGTGTTTATTTGGTTTTTTTAGACTTTCCACAATAATCAGGAAAAGTTATGTTCTTGGAAGTTCATTGCTTGTGGTTAGGAAACGCGGTTAAATTTATTTATCTCGTCTATTTTAACACCCAACATACTTTTTTAATCGGGAAATCCCTGTTAAAATAAACATTTTCCAACTTTTTTCATGTAATGTAAAGTACACGGAGAAGAGAAAAAGAGACTGAAAAAAGTTATATTATGCTAGCCTTATTACTCACTGTCAATCTGTCTATTTATATATGATCGCGATTCCATATGTGGTTCTAAAATGTATATACAACTTGTGCAAATATTGGTAAATATACGTGTTTATTCTCGTAGTCTTTGTCAAGTAGATTTCAAGTTGTCTAGAAGATCTCGTTAAACTTTCTGATCTGATGCCATGTGGAAGCGACTGCTTTCGCAGTTTTCTCAGAGTTGTCCGGGCTGATAATCAGCGTAGCAATGTTTGGTGAAATTTCTGCTGAATTTCTCGTAAGTCAGAAGTGAAGCTGCAGTTCTGTATAAAATTCCTGAGGAAAGTGAGTACGCTGCATTCCAGCTTATAGAGGTTTCCTTTTAGAGGTATGGAGCTTTCGCCCTTCCCTTTCTTGGTCGTCTGGCTAATGCGATGATTTGGGAGTGGAAACAAATTTGTTACTGTCTAATAGTATTAATATATAATAGTTAGCATATCAAATTAAAAAATCAAAAGATTTGGCAGCAGTGTAATTTCTATGAAATGATAATCTCGGTCTCAAGTATCTGTAGCAGGGACATCATTTCAGCTTTTTCCAGGGGAGAGGAGTCAAAATATGGGCAGTTAGTTGTGCTTTTGTTTAATATTTCGATTTCATTAATATTCATAGTACTTCATTAAATTACTTACATTTTCTGGCCAAATTCAAGGAGGGGCATATGTTCCTACCTGCCCCCCTCTAAATGACGTCTCTGTTTAGAATTCACGTCAAAAGCAATAAAATCGTGCCGTCGCAGTGCAAACGCTCGGTTATCTAGCGTTCATATTAAGACTTATAACAATAATACGATTTATTATAAACGAGAATTGAATTAGTCATATCTAAACCTAATTTCGACCAATAGGAGAGCACGAAAAACAATTATTTCTTCTCAGAAGTCAAAAATCCACGTCAAAAGCAATAAAATCGTGCGGTCGCACTGTAATTTCACTAGCGCCTATCAGTTAAATTATATTTTCGTTAGTAGAAATCTGTATCTGCTGGTGAAAATGTATTTGGATTTCACTAGTGAAAATATATCTTCACCGAAAAAAACAAATTCATTGTAACATTTATATATCGCATGTAAATAAATAATATTAAGTATGTAAATGTATATATTACTACGTATGGAAAAGTTAAAATCATATAATTTTACTACCACTGGTAAAATGCATGATCTGCATGTGAAAATGTATTCCGATATGATTTTACTGAAATAAAATATTTAAAAAAGTGTTTTTAAAATAGTATTCTGAAAACTAAAATTAATGATTTATTACAACTGAACGAAAGAGTAAAAAAATATCACTTTCTACGAAATGACAAACAATAAAAATTAACACCAACAGCGAATACTGGGTTTCAATTACTGATTTTTGCATTCTGAGAATCACGAATAAGAGTCTTGAATGCAAAGGAGCTTCCGAAACAGCTGACGCTTCGAGTCATCGTATATATGTATCATTTAAAAACTGCAATTGTACAATAAAAACGATAACAAACTTGGATTTTATTTTATGGATAAGTGTAACTTAATACAAAGGGAAATATTTTTTAACTCATAATTTATCGAATGAGACATATACAAAAACCCAATTTTTTACATAGTCTCGATTGCATTCACCACAAGTTTTCGAGCGTTTAGAAACTCTAGAAAAACACTTTTTATCTTCTTTTGCTACAAACAACGCCATTTGTAACTTTCTAATCCATTTGTACACTTTCTGGGTTACACACATGCATCACCATGCTGAACTTTCGTTGGGTTATGACAACTCGAAATGACGAGTGACAGCACTGTCCCACTTTGGTGTAAACTTCAAGTATGGCGGACATTTTAAGTATTGCTGTAAACTGTGCCACCACCTTTCCAAAATGGACAGGGCAGTAACGTAAAACGGAAAACAAGCGTTAAATACCTGTGCTTTCACCTGAACTCTTAAGTTTAATAAAAATAATTTGGAACTTTTCTCTAAAAGGGTTGCCGTCATTGCGGCCCTTAGACCGATATTTAATATAGATAGCATTTCAACTATAAAAAATATTTCTTTCATCTATAATTAATTAATTAGACTCATTTAAACATACTATGTTTGCCCGGTGTGGAGTAACACCAGTAATACTATTTTTTTCTAAATTACAAGTCATTCAAAATAAAGCTATAAAAACAATATGCAATACACCTTTTTATACTAATCTTAAAAAAAACATTAGCCTTCAAAAAAAACAATTAAAAAACACTCATTGTCATATCAAAAAATATTATAAAAATATCTTATGTATTGAGATCGCAGATCACTCTGCGTAGAGTGATCTGCGATCTCAATACAAACAAATATAAATATTATATTATCGTGAATTTACAATCTTCTACTCATAACATTTAACATAAAAAAGTTTTTTTTATTTCACACTTTTTTTAGCTTTAACTCAATTAACTAAAGGATAACAACAATTCACTTAGATATACTTTAACCAATAAAGGAAATTTAGAAGCACGAGCGTAAATTGGATTACACTGAAAATTTTCAACACCTCGATAATAAACAATAATAAGTATCTAATATTTTATGTAATGAAAATCAAAGACAAACGCTAATGCTCATATAAAGTATTTTATTATACAAAGACGTAAATAAATAAAATTTTCATTTTCAATTGATTATATTAAACATAATTATGAAATTCCATTTGCTAACTGCATCCGAGCTCTTCTAAGTGCTTTTCTATTAAGGAAACGTAGCCTAAACATAACAGCGGCACACGATATTATTCCTAGTAAGAACGTCCAGCCCATAAATTTCCAATAGGCTCGTTCTTCCAAATAAGCAACTCTATCACAGCTAGAAAGGCAAAAATATATTTAAGTACATAATGATTAAAAACAAATCATTATAAAAATTATATTAAAATACCTTCTAGTAACAATTTCTCCACTTTTACATTTCAGCAATTCTTTATAATGAGTATGAATACAAACGCCTATACTTTTACTGCGAATTTCGAACGCTATAATTAAACATTAATTAATGTGAATTTATACACATAATTGATTAAACACCTAATTTAAATATTCACCTGTACAAGGATGACATTCTGAAACAACGGTGTATTCTTGATGCTGCCAACATGTGGAATTGTTCTCCGTCGGGAACTGTTTACCTTTTGACGATGCATTAGAATGCATACCTTCGGATGCAAAATGTGATTCTAATATTAAAACGATTATTGTGAGCCTAAAATTGATAAATATAATCTTATACATAAATATTTGTTTACAAATAAAAAATTTTATAAGCCATATTTTGTACTCACGCTCCTAAGGCGGTGGTGCCCAGAAGCATACATTTTTTGGGGCAAGTTTCTATCATTTTTAAACGTAAAAACACACAGAAATTGCCTTATAAAAGAATATCGTATTTATTGAGTCATTCGCCCCATATTTACAGTACTGTCATCTGTCAAAGCTGTTTTCTTAAGTTTAGATTTGGCCATAACACAAGTATTTTTGTTCAATAAATTTAAACTATCTAAAAAAAAATAGTATCAAAAATATTATTATCTAATAATATTGATATATAAAATATAATTAAATACACAAATAATATTTATTATTTAAATAAAATAGTAGATAAGAAACAGTTGGGCTATATTATTTTTCATAAATGATTGCAACCCATACCACGTAATGGCAAGCTTAAACTCAATTTTTTTTATAGAGCCATTCCATGATGCATAACGTATAAAAACACACATCTGCTAAAATATGCTACTGAGTATTTAATAAAAATATCGACTTAAAAAAATACATTTTTATTTTAAAATTACAATGAGGTATACCATTACACTTCGTAAAAAGAAATATACATATTTTTAACAATTTAATATCGATTACCCACTAATAAAACTAATGATAATTACTTTTTCTTCATTGAATAAAAAGCAATAACAAAGTTTAATCTTAAAATATGAATGAATTGTTTTGAGATTTGTTACTACAGAAAGAAAATATAAAAAATAATAAATAAGACAAGAAAAATCAAAAACATTACAGATCAATAAATTTATGTCATATAATAGTTATATCTAAATTAAATTAAAACACACATAAGTTAACATACACGATAAAAGGAAAATCATAAATATCAACAATCACACAAAAATTCGAAAAATAATATCAATACATATTGCAGATCAATAAAGATCATAGTTAGAATTAATCAAAGATAAAATTAATACATTTTCCTCAAAATAAAAATCAGTAAAATGTACATATAAAAAAGATCTATGCTTCATTTGAATTACGCAATTATAGTCAGTCTTAATTAATTTAATATTGTAAATAAAAACATATTGGTCTATCATCATCCAATCATTGATGATTTGCATAAATTTATACCACAAGAACGATTATTTTATACTATTAAGTAATAGTATAAAATATTTTAAATACTATGAAACCTGAGAAACGTTTAACAGTAGTTCTCTAGTTTTGGCATTATCGCATTCCGCAAAAAGCAACGGAGTACTACTCTCCAGTTGCTGCATTACATTATCCAGATCTTCATCAGCATTTATAGTAATAACTTTACATTTAATTTTGCCTGGAGAATTGAACCATTCTTCGTATGATGCGTGTATCTATAAAATGTATTATTTAAAACTCGTTTTGTAAACACATTAAAATTATATGTAGTATACATATAATACGTACCTCTTTTAAATATTTTAATGGTACCATTGATTCTTCGTTTCTTCCTCTTTTGACCATTCTATGCCATACAATTTCAGGCGTGCTTTTTAGATATACTGAATAAAAAAACATTAATAACAGTTTAAAGAGCAAGTATTATGATATAAAATACACACCTATCAAATCGAGATCAATATCCATATGCTCTTCGAGGAATTCATACCAAGATTTCAATACTTCAAACTCGCACTCTGTTATATATTTATTTTTACGAGCATTTTCAACGAAACAATGTCGATTATTTTGAACAGATCTGTAAATTGTTATATAGAAAAACGTTTTTAAAGTATTATTTGTATATATAAAAGTTTTACTTACCTTTCATACATCTTAATTTTAATCTGCTCCGATAACGGAGGACTTGTTTGTATTTGGAGACGAGTTAATTGGACGTAATGTTGAAACGTAAAATTCCATTTTGATAAATCTTTGTATAAACAGCCGAGGAGGTTATGACCTGATACGTTTCTCCACTGCTCAATTGGTTCCTTGATAACAATAATATAAAACAAACAAGCGCCTAACTGATAAGAGAATAAATGAACAAATATTTACCGGATGAGTCTCAATGTTGTTGAATTTAGCGAAATAATTTAAACATGTTGATTTTCCAGAACCAATATTTCCTTCAATCGAAACTCGAAAAGGTTTTCCTCTAATGAGTTTCGCCATTATTATGAAACTGGAATAATGAAACATTTATTCTATTATTAGCTTAAGCCTAAATAAAACTAGTAGGTTAACCTTAAATGCGGTTTTGCTTTAGTAGTATATACTTTTTGACTATAACTTGTAAGTTAATTCAATGTATCGTGTCTGTTTATTCAATATTTTATAATCAAACAAATAAAAATAGCGCAAAATTTAATAAATCACATTTTGTAGAAATATATATATATAGAATTGTTAAATTATGAAAACAGATTATTGTGCTAGAAATACATTAGTAAATAACTAATAATTACCTATTAATTATAAAAATGAGACAAGCGTCACTTTTCCCGCGACCATCGCCTCATATGGTCTCGCTTAAGTTGCCATTCGAAAAAAATGAAACGTCATGCTTTTAATTATTAAAGAAAATATTAATAAAAAAATTAAACCTGATTTTAAATGATTCAAATTTAATTATAGGTAAATGGTTAATCAATTACTTCTTATTTTACCTCTAGTGGGGAAATATCGACACAGCAAGAATTGCCGCGCAGACCCGAGCAATTGTATAATAAACACATACAAGGAGCATGTTATTTTACCACTATTGTGTACTCATCTAAACCAATTGATTTAAACTAACGTGTACGTGAATGGTCAAAGCCAGAGGTTGGAAATCAGTAACCCACGCAGGCGTTTTTGGCGACCCGCAAAATGTTGATCATATTTTAAAAGAGAATTATTGTTGATTTTTAAAAATATTTGATTTTACATTATTAATTATAAACTAAAAATGTGGGAGTTGGGGTATAATTTTCGTATATAAAGCTTTTTAGAAATATTATTAAAAAAAACGAATTTATATACTCTGAAACTTTTTATGACGCCATACAAGCAGCTAAACATTTTAAAAATACACTAAAACTCACACCACATATATTCTTGCATTATTTGCTTGTCAGAAAAACGATTCGCCAGTCGAAAAATTGAAAAAAATTTTATGTTGTTAAGGAAATCAAATCTGTCATACAACTGAATTATTTTAAAACTAATATTGAAATACTTTTTCATTATTTTTGGTTTTAGTTTATTCTCATTTCACATTAAATATTATTGTGTTACATATATGGTCTGATTTGTACTGAGGTCTGAATTCAATTTTTTTGTAGGTTGGAGCTGACTGACTGTCAAACGTTAACATTTCCGAACGCCTTAATACGGCGTTCGCGAGCGTATACAACATACGAAATCGACGTCAACTACCATTTTTGTTTAGTTCTAATATGGGGTGTGGGAGCTGGGATGAAGTTCCAGAACCCGGACTACTCGAAGGGGCCGTGACGGGTCGATTCCAGAGAAAATCATGATAATAATATATTTAAAAAAAATTGGTGGTGTGTGACTGGTTCCTCGACAGAGTTATGACTGAAATTCTAAGAATTCATTAGACACATAGTTATATACAGGCCTGACGAGAGGGGTAAGACCAGCCGATATAAATAACCGGGGTCCATAAAGTGAAAAAATTGATCGATATATTTTATTTAAAACAAAAACCAAGAGCATGGAAATTGAAATCATAAAAAACAATAATTAAATTGCACAACATCATTGATGTTGACTATGTTGATTAAGTCGATTACATACAAGTTCAGATTTTCAGTATAAATTGTACAGTATAACATCATTTCTTCATTGACTCATGAACTGAGATGTACACTCAGTCTTCAACTCACTAACTAAAAGCTAAACCTTTGGGTAAATTAATGCGAGGATCTAAAATTAGTTTTAACATATTATTCTCATCGACCGACCTAGAGAGCTAATCCGGTCTTAACCAAATAAATCAATATGTGTGTAACGATGTAAAATAAATTTTAAAAGGCGACATAAAATAATAAATTATATTATTTCACTGGTTTTTACATGTATACAAAACTGAATTAAAAGTTAATTGTTTTGTCTTTTGATTGTTACTAAAAATCGGGGGCGCCAGTCCGTCACAAGTCCTCTGAGACGCACGAGCAAACTACGGGTTAAGTGTGACTAAAAAATATTACGTAATATTAACGCTGGCATCAAGTAAAAAAATGTGATCTCAAGTGAAAATTATTCATGTGAAATTGTAGTTATTTTTCATGACAACTCGTATGTATAAATTAAAAATAATTTTTCATGTAATGTTTTTTCTTTGAAGGAATGCAGTGGTGCAATGCATATGGACGAGTCGTCATTGCATACATAAACAAAATTAATTGTTGTAATTCATTAAACATTTTTTCAGGTATATTTATAAATGTTTTATAATTAAAAAATAAATTTTAGTTTATTAGTATTCAGAATCATGCATAAAATCATATTTATGTCAGAAAATATTATGACGTAATTGTTACTGTACGATTGGCAGAACTGCGGGCGGGTCACGTCACTGTTAGGTTGGCAGCGCGGCGATCAGGTGTTGTTTGTTGTTGTTTTGCGACGAATACCCAAAATATGGACACTTTCGCCTTCGGCGACGAGAGGTTCGTTAAAACCCCACATTTACTACACAATATCTAGGTATATATACTCTTAAAACCACCTACTTTGCTCTATTTCTAATTTTTAGACTCGTTCATCTGGACTTGAAAGGTGCGCCGCCCAAAGTGTCCTACTTAGAAAAGGTGAGACGAATCGACCTCGTTTATAGCTTTGAACACTCAAATACAATATATACTAGATTAATCGACATCTGTGACACAAAACATATTTGTATGTAAACAGTGTAAACAATTTACATTGATCTTTTATGTCACATTATATTTGCGTGTAATTTAACAGGGAATTCTTTTAAGAGATATGTACATTTAAATAAATACTTTTTTAAATACAATTAATTGTTTGTGCATTTATGTGAAGTAAATCTTCGGAAAAGAATTCGCTGCTGAGAGTTATTCATGGGGCTTTCACTGTTCTGACCAATGCTCACTCGCTACCGCTCACTTACACCTAATCTGTAACAGTAATGCACAAATAATTCTTTTTATGGAATAATTATTTTATTTATTGCTCATTTAAATTATTCTAATTATTTTTTTAAAACAGTAAACAAATTTTACACTTTATTTTCTTTCATATTTCCAAAATAATTAAAATAAAATAAAAATTCAAACTGGTATGTACATACTTACATATATATTTAATGTTTGTTATCGCCATATTATTGTGACATAGTAGTCACATCGTAGTCCTATCGAAAATCGACTCTTGACTCGGCTAAAACAGATGGGACGGTCGGTCAAAACAAAAGTGGCTGCTTTTCTCAGGCTTTTAAGGGTTGTCTCGGTCGATTCAGCATAGCTCTGCTTGGTGTTAGCTTAGCCGAACTCTCATTATTCTAAGTCATCAAATTTTTTTGAAGCAATCTTCCATATAATGATATGATTTTCGATTAAAATTTAATGAAATCTTCTATTTGTTTTTCTTTACATAACGTTTTGTTTTACATAATATAGGTATTTACTATTTAGGAATAGTATCTATTTAATAAGCCACGCTTAGTGCACATCGTGACTATTTTTTTATCCTTCCATGCAAATACTATATTATTGTTCATTCATCTATATATTATAACTTCTCTCATTTTTTAAATTTAAATATAAAACAAGCTATAAATAAATAATATGAAGGGCAGGGGGTCCTGGCTGGACTCTTGAGAAACCCCTGGAGCGGAATCTCTCTAAAAGGCTGTTCAAAACACATTTTTTATGCACTTAAAAATTATCTAATTGTCTTAAATTCAATGTTAAAATGTAGGTTTTACAATAAATGCCATCTATTGCAATGTTACGTGCACCTCAAAACTCTTCTATTACAAATAACCTCTTGAATCAAATGCTCCATGGTTCATGTTCACAAGTGTTTTTATGAACGTTTTTATTGCAAACATTTTATTACACTATAGCAAATATAGAAAAAAGTGATATGATCAAACTCAACTGGACGAAAAAAAATTTGATATCTATAAAAGTGGAAGGTTTTAATCGTTCAAAAGTAAATGTGAATTTTAAATTTTCTTCATTTTTGGTTATATCGAGAAGTCAGTTTAATCTATAAACCCTTAAATGTTTACCCTGCCTGTACTCTCAGCATAATTGCCAACTAAGTGCATAACAAAACATTTGCAATCTAAGAAAAAAACTTCAGCATGAGGAAAATTTTCTCAGCTCTCATAATTTCTCCTTATTCACTCACGACATGCCTTTTAACTTTAAAAGATACAATTAAAGATACAATTTTTAGTAAGATTTGCTTTCCTAGTAACCTTAAATAAATCTCAAAGACAATTCTTAAAAGTTGCTGGGGGTAATTTTGGAATCACCATGATTTTACAATGAGTTGCTCTAGAGTAGGCAATCTCAAGAGAATATTAATTTTTACCCCATACAACAAAACAAAAATGTTGCTTATAATGAAGCATTACCATAGTAATTCGAATAATGTACTGATATACAATATAAACAATATCTCTAATAATTAAAAACATTATATGTATTTTTAAATCTTGGTTTCCAATCAACACTGGTTATTTTTGTTAGTATTTTTATAATACAATCTTCTGAATACATGTAGTGGTTAATTTCAATTATTATGACTATATTTTCAACATCATGTTTTCATATTGTGATAAATCATATTTAGTATCATTGTCATCCTCATCTTTATATTAATTTCTATTAATTTGTCAATTTTTCCAGTTATTTCCAAAACTAAGAGATTGGGGCGCAACTGGTATCCTAATAGAATGGGAAGATACATTTCCATATACGAATGAACTGCGGCCATTGGGAGGATTGTCAGAAAGCGCAGCAGCAATCAATGCCCCTTATTCTTTTGTCGAAGCCAGGCAAATCATAAACATCGCTACAGAATGTGGACTATCTGTGGTAATTGCTTGAGAATATTAGTGTATAATTTAGGTAATTAAATTATGACTCAACAATAACCGTAATTGGTTAATGAATATCACTAACTGCAACACTGTAAAAGTTGTTTTAGTAAATATGTATTATAATACTAAAATAAGTTATATGTTTATTTAGATTCCGTTAGTACAAACAATTGGGCATATGGAATTCGTTTTAAAATACCCTGAATGGAGTCACTTGCGAGAAGTTGAACATTTTCCCAGCTCCATGTGTCCGTCTCATCGCGATGCTTTGCCGCTTGTGAAGAGTATGCTACAGCAAGTGCTGACGTTGCATCATCCGGCTGAGTTGAAGTACATTCATATCGGAGCTGATGAGGTACTATTGGTTTTCTGCAAATTGATCTTCATTTTAATAATATTTTGGGTAATTTATTTTAGGTTTGGCATATCGGCATATGTCGAAGTTGTTCTTTAAGGGCTAACGAAAGCAAATATGGAAAAGCTGTTTTATTCCTTGAGCATGTCGCGTCTGTTGCACGCTATTTGAAAGAGACGCATCCTCATCTCAAGGTTATCATGTGGGACGATATGTTGAGAAACATAGATGAGACTACTTTACACGGTAAACTTATTTCTGTTTTGGATTATTATATATAATTTTCATCATCATTGATAATCTTTTACAAAGTTTTTCTTTCATTGCCCGACAAGCAGTGAAACGTATTGTGCAATGCTGCATTCAACATGCTCATGTAGTAACCACTTTCTGAGCTTCTAGATTTTTTTTATCTAATGTCAAATTTTTCTGTAAAATGCTTGCATTAGCAATGAAGCAAATTTTTAATAACTAAATTATTTCAAGCTTTATATTCCATAATATAAAATATATAAAATAAACCTTATTGCCAAAATGAAATTATGGACTATACCATCTAATTGGGGGTCCACAAAAACCTGAATACATTTAAGACAACATCGGACCCAATAATTATTGCCTTCACTCACATATCTTTATTTTATAGAGTTTGAAATGGGACGACTTGTGGAGCCTATGGTATGGCACTATAATGCTAGAGAACATTTTCAATTGGGAGCACCTTTATGGGATAAGTATAGCAACGTCTTTCAGAAAGTTTGGGCTGCTTCCTCTTTCAAAGGAGCTACTGGAAGTTCTCAAGTACGTTCTTAAATAATAAAATATAATTAATATAAGAAACACCCAGATCTGGATGAATCGCTTATTATTTTGTTGCGTAATTATACTCTATTGACAGTTTTAAAGTAGGTTTAATTTATATACTAGTTATTTTATTATATTACAGACGTGTTTTAGATTATTAAACTCAAACAATATTTTAATGTTTGTGCCACATTTTCCAGCTTAATTCTGCGAATGTGTTATTTGGAATATAAACTCATTGCTGAAACAATGAAGTTGAAAAAACAAAGATTATCCCCGGTATTTCAGATACCCATTATTTCATTATTTTAAAAAGAAAAACTGGAAAAAGTGAGCATAAAACCATGGTGTTTTTGCTCCTTTTTGTGAATGTTGTGTCAATAATTGTTCTTTAATCCTTTGATTTTGATAGGGAATCTATTTAGATCCTAGTGTGACTGCCAAAAAAGACAATTCATATAAATATATAATTTATCAGGCGGCGGTGGTGTCGAATGAAGCGCACCGAAATGTAATAGCATGCAAAGCTAATGCAATGCAACTGAATAGCAGGTAGTCATGAGAGCGTTTCCCAGAACGCTCGTGAGAAATACTACTGAGACTCTAACAAATATTGTAGTACTACGGAGGGTGGATCCCGCTCATCTGGCCGTCAAAAGCTGGATGCCGCCCATTAGGTTGGACTCGTAGGACCCTACGGATAAATGTAGTAACTCAGGTAGTTCCTCTTGCTGCGATGATCGTGTTCGAATCTCTTAGGCCAGGCATGGCGAACCTTTTTGGGTTCGCGTGCCAAAAATCTTTAAATATTATTCCTCGATTGTGTGGCGTGCCTAAGGAGTAAAAAAATTACCAAGATAGAAAAAATAAATAATTAATTATTTTTTTAAAACGATTGTCGTTTATCTTAGAAAACATTTGATAATTAATAAAATGAAATAAATTAATAATTCACAGGTTATTTAATCAATATTTTAATTTTTTAAATTTCAAATTAAAAAATATTTTTGAACTTAGAAATCGTTCGCGTGCAATCCAAATTCTCAAACGTGCCACCTCGGGCACGCGTGCCCTAGGTTCGCCATGCCGGTATCTTCGCGTCGGTGGGGGCGAGTCTGCCAGACAGGGCAAATCTTATGTATTCAGGGCTGCAAAGCTTGATGACTAATTAAAATCATGCAGCGATCATCCAGCCAATCGTTGCACTCGTTTCTTAGAACAACGAAATATATATACGCCTTTAGAAAGTGACATTTACTTGATGGATATCTCCGAGGTCGAATTGTGCAAAAGGAATGTGACTTTACAGTGCTTTTTGTCTTCCAGTGATATATTGTTTCCCGTGACCATTCCGTAACAAAGAAATATTTATTCAATGCACTGGAGAATACTTGCATGTTATTTATGAGAAATCCTTTTTTTTCTAGTCGTAACGATGGCCTTTGTGTGATCCCACTATTGTCTAGTTTATTCATATTTGTGAATGATCATTTTTGGTTACAGATTTTAACGCGAGTTTTAAGAATAGTATCCCCCACAAAAACATTAAACGTTTAAAACCTTTTGTTTAGACCATTAGCTTAAATATTTTTATACAGGCATTGGACGAAATGAAAAAAGCAGTTCTTGTTTACTTCCAGAAAGGCTGCTTGAAACGCATCAATTACCCCGATTTAAAAATCCGTCATTACATATTCTGGAGACAAATATAGCTTCAGAATGTAGCACGCTAATAATCATTAAGTTAAATGCGTTGTGAATATTAAAACCCGATTAGAACCATAATCATTGTCATACATCAAAAACCGTTCATTCTTGTGCATCATTTTGTATCCATTTGGAAATACCAAATTTGTTTGATTAGGAAGTGCGTGAATCGTGTTATCGCATGGTAAAATGTACACGGTGAAACAGACATGGTAAAATGACCTTGAATCTTGGTGGAGGAAAGGGCGTTCCCAAAACCCAAACTTCATAAATTTGGATGACTTTGGAAGAAATTTCCATTGATCACCCCTCATCACTTTTTTCCTGGAAGCGGCTTGGCGTAGCACATGTAATTTTTCACACTGACTAGGTCACGTATTTGACAGCATCATGTGTCAACTCTAACGGCAATCAGTATTTCTTTATATATGCACAATATAGTAATAAAAACCATTATATATATATTTTAAAAAAACTTTTTCAAAAAAAAAAAACCTCAAAAGTATAAAAAATATTTTTTTTTGAAAATACAAGTAGTGGCTACTTTCACCTGGAATTTAATAGTGTCAGCCTGAAGGTCTAGTCTCGTACTGGGTCGTCTGTGTCTCCATTGGTGGCGAGTACAGGACCTAAAATGATCAGTAGGAAGTAAGAACAGATTTTTCTATGGCAGTGTTCCGGCTTATTGCCGGAGAAATGAAAGGAGATCAATGAATCTACTCTGGATGATTTGACCGTTATTGAAATTTCTGTTATAAGTTTTTGTATTGCGTAAAACTAACAATGATGAGATTTGCTGCCTGCTTAGAGTTTTGTCTGTTTGTGAAATGGTTGGTTATCTAAATATAAATGTTTTATAAGGGTTAATCAAACAGGAAGGAAATTTTAGTATCATATCGCTGGTTTATTATCCTCAAAATTCTTTAAGGAAGCTGTAATACAAAAATATGTCATATGAGTAAATTATTTAAACGTGTCTTTCTATAATAAAATAATTTATAATTTTATAATACAATAAAAGTTTTGAGCTGTTCATAAGTTTTATTATATATTAATGGTAATTAGAATAGTAATACATTTTTGATACAAGTTATTACACATTTATCAAAAATTTATAAATCTATTACAGTCATTGCCAGTCATCAAACATCACGTAAGTAACCACGAGGCTTGGTTAAGAGAGATAGAATTGCACGGCAGCAAAATTCAGAAATTTATGGGAATTGCCTTCACGGGTTGGTCAAGGTACATAATTTTAATAGCATGCATGTTTATGACTGTTTGTAAAATTTAATTATGTATGCTTTACAGATACGATCATTACGCTACTTTATGTGAGTTGTTACCGCCAAGTTTGCCTAGCTTGATAGCCTGTATGAGGATATGGTTAAGTGCTGGATGTTACAACGGAAATGGTTCACCCTTGTATGGAAGATCTTTGTTTCCGCAAGATACTGAGTTTCCAGGATGGCAGATATTAGGCGGTGTTACGGCTTTTCTAAACATACGGGAGAGATATAGGCATTTGGCATTTGGAGAACAGTGAGTGCTTTAAAAGTGAAGATTAAGATTGATTCATTTACTTACTTAAACTTTTTTTAAGGGTACAAACATGGTTGAACCCATGGCAAGTTCAAAATAGATATACCAACCCGATGCAGATTAAAAGTCTAATACCAGCTATAAATGAGTGAGTGTAGTATTTTATTTTTTAGCGATTGGTGTTATTATTAATTAAATTTTAGGTTGTTGACTGAGGTACATTCTTTGGAGATGTACATGAAGAACCAATTGGAGCAGATATATTATGCACCAACGTTAGACGAATGGCTCGGTACGAACATTGTACCGATGAAATCTCATCTTAATCAATTGAAACGTGATACAGAATTTCAACTTAATCTAGGATGCTGCATAAAGGGTATTAAAAATATAAAATAAAAATATATTAATCTTTTTTATTATAGTTTAATTTAAGATGTATGTATTAATATCTACTTACCAAAACTAAATATAAAATTATCAAGAAGTCAAAAAAAAATTATAAAATATGAATTTATAAAAAAATATTATACGATTGAAATAAAATAATAATGATATTGTAGTGAGATGAAAATTGATCCTATTTTTAAAGTAATTGATTTGTGAAACGTGATGTTAAAAAGCTTTCCCTTTTGTTTGTAACTATATGTTGTACCTAATTAGTGATATGATTATTAATACAAGTCTAATATGTAAATCTTCCACTTAATATTGTGCAGTCTTTAATTTATCTAGATTAAAACCATTTTAGATTAAAAAAAAACTAAAATGGGTACAAATTAACTCAGATATTTTATAACTTATAGATTAGTATTTGTAAGTTGCATTTAATAAAATAATAATTCAATATTCAATTTTAATTATATTATCTAATTTTAGATATTCAAAGCTTATAACTCTTAATAAAAAATAGCTGGTTTGTGGAATTGTATCTTGAAGGTCCATTTTTTTTATAGAATTTTTATAGTATACATTTTAATGTAGTGTATGCATTAGAATTTACATGCATAGTTAATGTAACTTTTCTACTTGCAATTTTTGTAGAACATGTGCGTATTTCATAGTTTTACTTAATACAATCAACTTCCATCCAAAGTAATATGTATTTTATTGATATTTTTAAAACTTTGCACATTACGATAGTAGGTTTTCTGTACCTTTGTACGTAGTATAAAATAATAATTGAAAAAAAAATAAAAAAAATGTTGATGTATTTTGAACGTTACTGTGATAATAAATATATATGAAAACCTATTCAGTATTTTATTTTAATTGATTCCAAAAAATCACATTGTCCTGTATTTTATTTTACAGAACTGTCATTATTTCTTGGGTGCTATTTAACAGGGAATTATTTTTAAAATATGTGCTTTTAAATGAATACTTTGCTCCATAAAATGAATTGTTTGTGCGTTAATGTAAGGTAAATCTTCGTATCTTTTCTTTGGAAAAGGATTCGATGCAGAGAGTTATTCATAAGGTGTTCACTGTTATGACCAACAGTAATGCATAAACAATTATTTTGTATATTGCTCATTTAAATTGTCTTATTTTTTTAAGGGGTGTTACTCATTGAAAATCTTCAACGAATAAAATATCAATATAGTGATCTATGTCTTATTCCAGCAAGTATACGAGTAGACTACAAAGTTATGAGACAGCATGAGTTACCACTCTTCTGGGCATCAGTCCTTTGCATTAGTAGTAAAATCAACGAGTAACAACTGGGTTATGGATCAGCACACCACATCGTTCATGATGCAGCGTCTGCAAAGTGAGTACCGCTTCAGATATATAGTTGAAGAACGACTGCTAGAACTGCGCTTTAAAGTAGATGGTGATAGATTTATAAGAATATTGTTATTGAAGATGAAACCAAGGCTTACTATCAAAGAGCATAGTTTGAAAAGTGACCGTTAGGTACGAATCAAGCATGCCAAAATGCCTACCACACTTTCAACATACATAAAGGTGGAGCAGCGTTGAAGTCGTCAAGTGGTAAAACGTATTAAAATTCATACAAATAAAAGCTTAGTGTGGTGTTGCATGTCTGTCACACTAGCAAATGTACTAATGCATAAATTTCGCATCCAACCATCCGCGGGAAAGAATATACTGATTCTTTTAGTAGAAATTCGTATTCGACCTCCAATCGAATTAAAACGACTTGAACTTCGGAATATACGCGTTTATAGAATAATGATAATGCAATGTTCCAATATCTGGACTCAAAGTGTCATGAACATTACATTTTGTTTTTTAATTCAGCCGCAACTCCGCAAGGAATTAAAAAGCGAAAGAAAAATTAGAGGCAACGGGAGGGAAGAGGTTTATGTCCACGAATAGATAAAGCAGGCGATTTTTCAATATTGCTTAAAACCCCCGACTGTCACATCTTTACCACAGAAGCTATTTAACTTTACAATCATTGCTTCCCAAGCCAAACCTAAACAAAGTTTTGGGTCTAAATCTTCAAACTTGTTAAGCATCCCACATAACCTTAATGTTGTAAATTTGACTGTTATAACCTTAACCTGTACGCGGTGTTCTTGTGTGGAAAATTAGTGTTTATAGTAAAAGTTGAACGACGTTAATATAGAGTAACGGTTAATGCGTCCAGGGCCAAACCCGTGGGGGGTTTTGGGAATATTGGAAAACAAAACTTGTCCGCGACAACACATAAATCTGGACCGGGGCTTGGGCCGTTCAAAGTTTTAATTAAAACCCCGTCCCGGTTGAAAACTTCATTATAGGCTAGTGAAGGCTTTTCGTTTGCTAGGGGAAGGAATAGGGTTTGGCACGGTCACGTGACCGCCAATTGAGAACTCTTCGCTCTAAATGGCGCAAATCAGCCAAACTTTATTCAATTGTGTTAACAAACAATATTCATATTATGGTTATCATAGTAGTGTGAATCTTGTGAGTTTATATTCGCCTAAGAATTCCATAACATCGGTTGATGCGTTCGAAGTACATCTTATCAGATTTCTCTGCATATTTGTTTGGATATGCACAAAACAGTAACACCTGAAGTGTTTTGGGAAAAGAAATTGAAAAATTGTTGTACTGTATTCTGTTTATGTTTTTCACTCATCCTTATTTAAAAAATTGCAATTTGTTGATTGAATAAATATATGTAACTATAGATTAGAGAATAAATAAATAATAAGAATCCGCGTCCGTTTATATCACTTGACAATATTAGACTGAAAATTGAAACAGAGTTCATTTAACACTTAATCGACGGGACATTTTCTGCCGCGTGATTTTCGCGAAACACAGAATTACAACAATCAAATTTTATCAGTGGCTTACTTCTTGCATGAACAATTAATTTGAATACTAAATTTTGGTAATCTGCGGTATACTGCTTTGCTTCGCGCTTAAATTAAAATCCGGTGACATTTTACGATCTCCATGTATAAATTATACAACAAAATAACTATACTTCCATACGAGAAAAAATACATGGTCGAAAAAGTAAATGTATCCATTCCCAATCGGCTGTAGTCACCAAATGGCAAAACGAGGGTTTGTAAGCATTTTTGGCTATATGTATATTTTTGGCATTCTTGCAATATTCGTCCGCTCACGATATATGGTATATTTTTTTTTTACGAAATATTTTTTAAATGTACTTGAAAAGTAGATTTGTTTGTATATTAAGATTTATTGAAGGTTGTTAGCGCGCTCTTTATATTAATTATCGGTCCAAGGGCCACAATGGCAACAAGCCTTTTAGAGCGAAGTTTAAAAATGTGTTTATTAAAAAGTCTAGGTGTGGGTAAAAGTATTTAACGCTAGATTTACATTCTATGTCACTGCCTGTTCACTTTACAAGGGACCCTTGTTGAAATAACCGAACTTCCAAGTTCAAACACAGCATCGAGATCGCCACGGGTTAGCTTACATCATTGGAAACTATACCCTACGATTATTGTTATTCTATTTTTATGTTAAATTTGTAAAGTTAGTATTTATACGCGCGTATTTTATTTATTTTATTTACAAATGTCGCGACAGATCTCTCCGGAAACAAAACAAGAAATGTAATTGTGCGGTAAATGTTTGGTTTCAGTGATTACAATGGTTTACATTTTTTACTTACTAATCAAAAGTTTTAGTTCTTCAGTTTTATATTATATTTACGGGAATTTAACGTCAATATTTTGATTTGTATATATAATATATGAGTTAGAAGCCTCAATACTATTGCAGAATACTAAAACTGTAACTCGATATTCTACAGGCTCTTCTTGACTTAAGTCATATACGAATATTAATGTTGCCCTTCCCGTTTCTAATGTTTCGCGTGAGAGAAAATTTAGCAATTTAAAATTAATTAATAATTACTGAAGCTCGACTATCAGATAACAACGATTATGCAGTCGTTTCATAATTTAGATTCAATTAAATATCGTTAATAATATTAATTATGATGATGTAAGTAGTTAATTTGCTGAAATGAAAACCAGGAATGTGTAATTATTACTATATTATATATTATTGCTATTTTACATGTTTTTTATTTTAATTGCTCTCGATATACAATGCTTTATCATATAATTGTAATTAAAAGCTAAGGAAGTTGTTCATAAAAAGTTTCCGGAACTTGGTATTATACTCTCGTGATTTATAAATTTGTTTTAATAATTAAAATATATATTATATTTAAGGAGCTATTTTCTTATCGTAGGTTTAAACCATAATTTTTACTACTACTTACCTTCCTAGTAATTAGTAGTAATAATGTTGCGCTCGCTGAGAGGAGAGTGTGCGACTAACGAATTAAGCTAATGCGGGTAGGGAAGCAGGTGTCATAGTTCCAGATTACGAATCCAGATTTTCTTTCTCGGACTGTTTTAATTAGTCTGAGAGCTGTTCGTGCAAATGAAATACTTATAGATTAAGCTGCTACCTCAGCTGAAAACGCGGAGCGCAAATTGCCAACACGGGAAAACTATTTAATAAAACAAATTATTCAAGTGTGGACCATTCGGGTAATCAATCGGAGTGCGAATAAAATATTACCAAATTCTATTTTTGGGAGAAATATTACAATAATGCCAGTGTGCTCTTACTATTCTGATGTATACGCAATGCAAATCAATATTAGTATTTCATTTCTTAAATGGATCAAATGTCTTCACTCTTGCACCACCTCCCATTTCAGAACAGAATAATTGTATAAATGCAACATAAATACAATTTGTTTTAAAATATATACTGGCTTGCCATTGCCGGATTAGACAATCAATGCGTCAATTTTGTCAGGTATTATATAATTTTACAATTTATTTTATAATGTTTAGTGATTAAGTAACTTCTATTCGATCCAATTAAGCTAATGTATTTCGTGTTTTATAATTTAAACACAAAGAGATTATAATAATTTAACCGCTGTGAAAATGTGCTGAAAACGAAATCCTTGCTAATCCGCAAAAGCCTTAATGACAGCAACGCCGAAACGTTGCAAATGGCGCTATCATCCGCTTTTGCAAACACATTAATTAATGGTCTGCCATTATTGACAAGCGAACGCAAATCCTACAGAGGGATAACGCCGAGCAAGCGTCATTAATGGACGTTTGAGCAATTTTCGGGCGTTATACGTTAAGTTAACAAATGTCAAAGCACTAGTTTATCCATTCATTATATGACGACCTGTGCTAGTTACATGAAACATATCAGAGAAATTGGAAATGGTTTTGCATAGTACGTCATTAAATTTTGGTAATGTAGTTGGCGAAGAAGATCTAGACTGATCCAAGCATCAAAACGACTAAGGTTATCTTAGGTTGATTTTTAATATTTTGTCCTACTCTATTTCAATACATACTGCAATAAGCTAATAAATCATTTGATATTTATTAATACAGATACAAAAACTATGCCAACGATAAATGAAATATCGTATAATTTTTTTTTGAAAATTGAGTAAAAAAACCGAACTAAATATTCGCAAACTTTAGCTAATATAATGATATTAAACACTTCGCCTAAATTACCAAACAACAAAGACTTTTTTTAATATATGATATTTCAGCGCTCGAGACCCTTGAAATTTAAAGAATGCGTCAGATGAGATTAATTGTGTCAGGTTCATTATTTAAATTACTCTAAAAATCAAATGTAAAACTTTGCTATTCTGAAAGCTAATAGTAAAAATGACGCACTAAGCGTAATAAACATGATCTCTGACGTATTAAGTCATAAACACCGGCAGGTCGCAGCATAAAGCAAAGTTTTAACGCTCGATGCAGACCGTACGTGACAATAGATAGATGCATAAAATAAATAATATTTTGCCTTTATTATTTAATTTTTTATAAACTCAACATACATTTATTTTATCATTTCAGGTATACTTATATTGGGGGTTTTTCTTTAAAACTCGACACTCATGCTTACAAAGCACGACGAATATGCATTCGATAAAACTAATTTGTAAATGGTGACTCAGGAAGGTTTTTGCTCGTTCGAGTAGTAAACCAAATGATTAGAGAACTCAGCAGGTGTAAAATATGCATATTGTTAACAGTGCATTGAAAAGTCCATTCGAAATGTTATGACCATAGTGTTGAAGCACGTCTATTTATTACAACCTCTGTCGTTACTCGCTCCATTCTGCTTAACGGTCTACAGTTTTAACGATGCAATATACTAACGTTATACATATAATATTTAAAATTAAACACTACACTATGGTGGTATTAAATAGCTCATAACTATTATAAATTTCATCTGTTTCCAGGGGTAACATTTTAAAGGGTCGTAGCGTAGCCACCGTTCTTTCTGGAGCTACTTACACATAAACTGTCGTACTGTCTACATACACGTGCACAAAATCTCTGTTGTGTCAAGTGAACATTATTAATTCTCATTTTATAACGTACCCCCCTTACCCACCCACCCATCCAGGCATTAAATGCGGCACCGTTAGCACTAAAACTGCGAGCGGCCGCGCGTCCATAAAAACTCAAATTTACCAAAATGGCGAAACGCTGGTTTAAATTAATGAATTACCCTAAGCACTCGCCGTTTAAGAACTGGAAATACCGTTCCGGTAAATTTGCGCCGCGACTCCCGGAACGGACTCCAGGGTCCTCCGGGTTTTGCATTATTTATGTTGGACTAGTGTCACGGTTTGTGAGCTTCGTCACTTTGCGGCGATTGTATGCCAAGTGTACTAAGGTGTTTTATATGTCGAATAACTAGAAATTAAATATTCAGATATATGAAAACATAAATGGACAATCTTAAACCAAAAAGTGTGGCATCATAAAAACATTATTGTAACGATTTAATTATAAAAAAAACTGAGAGAAAAGTTGCCAAAGAAACCTTAATTAAATTCGCGGATCCACTATTTGAAAACACCATGAACATAAGTAAAAGAAAAAAAGACATTCAAGATATAGAACGCCTCACCACCAGCAATCAATCGCTAGCAGTTAACCGCCACGTAAATTGATCACATTAACAATTTATAGCCTAAAAATGCTCGCTGGTATATATAAAATCTAGAAGCAATGAAATGTGTTTATACAAACTTATTCATTGGTTGATTGACGGTGTGGCAAGTCTAAAAAAATAAATTTGTAAATCATGACTTATTTTGGAATATTTTAATTATATATTATTTCAAAATATCTATGCAGCTCAAATTGACCGTTTGAATTAAAATTTGCTGTTCAAACCCAAACATAACCTACACGAATTAATCTAATGAAAGGTTCTGAGGCAAAAGGGACGTGACTTTGCAGCCAAAATATACGCCGAAAAAGCGTATTAAACTAAGTAAAATTTACAAAAGTAGAGAAATAGCGTCGCTGTATTCCATCGATTGAGTGCTGGAATCGCCGTAACGTTCTTTGGACGATTTTTCTGGTATTAACATATGGTCGCGTGTCTCTTGGTTTGCCTCGGATGTTATCTGCAGTCTGAGCTCGTCTCTGATTGTCTGCAGTCTCACCGTTCATTAAATTGGTTGATCGTATCTCGATGTGCAAAGTATATATTTTGATTCGATACAGCTTTAGCGAATCATAGATGCGGATGTTGGTGGTCCAATTGCATCTCTTGATTTAAAATATGTTCACCCATTCAAGAAACCAAACAAAAAGAAACCGATATCGGTTTTATCGCGAAAATTTTATATTTTCCAGTAATATGCTTAACCCTTTTGGTTTGCATATAAAAGATCAAAAGCAGAGCAGCAAAAATGTGCATATATTTAGCATAAATATTTTTTATTAGTGATTGAAACTGATTCTCCATACAAAAATATTTTCAAATTATTATATAATACAATGAAAATGATAATTTAGATTAAAATATGTGCCATATTAATATAATTACTAATATTATTGTAATTTATTTAATCTTTACCGGATAAAAACTTTTTTATTATTGAATCCACTAAAGGATCAATTTTGTTTAATCGCAAATATTAAGCTTTTTACCTATTATTTAAATTTCATTTATTTAAGGTATACGATATTTAAGATGTTTCGACCATTATTCGAAAAAAAACACGCAAAAATGCAATGAAAATAGAACGACTGTTTTGCTCTATCCTTGTAAATAGTATTTAGTTAATTGTTCACTATTGTAATTCACACAACAGCAATGGCTCTCAACATATTTTCAATCGCAAGAACAAGAAATGTACATTATAAATACTTACATATTTAAATATAAATATATATACTAGATATTTGGTTATCGAAGCAGTCATCATATGAAGATATGAATTTGAATTATGTGTTTAAACAATTCCTTTGTTTTTTTCACGAGTTTTTTTATTACATAATATAGAAATCTACTATATCGGAATAGTACTTATTTGATAGTTCTAGACGCCTAGTCCACATCCTGACTTTTTTTGTCCTTCCGTGCAAATACTATAATATTATTGTTACAATTTCTCCCTCGTGTATTTTTTTATTGCTTGTGTTAGACCGAATTTTACTAGTTGAATATCATTCAGAGTAATTCAGTTCGAGTTTCGTATATTGGCAGCACAGTAAATCCGACAGCTGTCAAAGTGTTAAGTGTGCAAAGTGTTAAGTGTGCAAAGTGTTAAGTGTGTAAAGTGTTAAGTGTGCAAAGTGTTAAGCGTGCTAAGTGTTAAATGCAGAGACGACGTTTCAACTTCATTCAGGAGGAGGCGAAAGTTGGTTAGTCAGTGTTCGTTTATTTATTATTTCGACTTCGTTTTTTTGCGCACTTATATTGATCATAATTTGATTTAAATATAGTTTAACCAATACTCTCATATCAGTCCGTAACAATATCGGTAAGGATAGCTATCATATTTTTAAAACATATTGTAATATCCAAGTGCAAATGAACTATGGAGCAATATGCGAGATGCGACATCTGTCTCTACTTCTTCCTCCGCTTATTTTAATTTGAGAGAAATATTTTGGATTTGCTCTTATTACCGTTTTAAAACTATAATTAGTTTTAGAACTTTCATTAGATTAGGTTTGGGTTTGAACAGAAAATGGACGTTTCGCAACTGTCAAATAGAGCTTCATAGAAATTTTGAAGCAGCATATAATTTCACTAGCGCTTAAATTACACTTTCGTTGGTAGAGATATGTATCTGGAAAATGTATTTGCTGTAAAATGTATGTGAAAATGTATTTGGACTTCATCAGTGAAAATATAACTTCACTAAAAAATACACGTTCACTGTAACTTTTATACATATCATAAAAATAAATTATGATAAGTACGTAAATGTATATATTACTAAGTATGGGAAAGTTGAAATCATATAATTTCACTAGCAGCTGTCAAATAAATTATATTTTACACTGATAAAAAATATATATCTACAGGTGAAAATGTATTCCGGTCTAATTTGACTAAAATGACATGTTTAAAAAAATATTTTTAGAATAGATTCGAGGCTGTTTTTAAAAAATTTTTTTTAGGATTAATCGGATAATTTTTCGGTTTATAATTAGTGGTCGTTTTTTAATTTTTTTGATTTCATAAAGACATCCATTTTTTGGGCCAAATTAAAGGGAAGGGGGGGGGTAGCTGGCCGTTGGAGTACTTAAAAACCAACATCTGCCACTTAATTGATATTATTTTTTATAATAAAATACAGAAATTGTTAGATTATTAAAAAAAATCCTTAGAAATCCTTAGTGTTTTTTCAAAGTTCGAAAACTGAACTTGGGTCACCTTTATGTATGATATCCTTTAGCATGAATTTGTATATATTACTATGTATAAAAAGTTGAAATCGTATAATTTGATTAGCACCTGCCAGATAAATTATATTTTTACTGGTAAGCATATATATTTACCGGTAAAAATGTGTTCCGATATAATTTCACTGAAATGACATATTTTAAAAAATATTTTTGGCGGCTGGCATAGACAGGTCAAAAAATTGTCTCCAAAATCCATCAATGGATTAACAGATTTAATAACGATTTTAGTAATTTGACAATTCCAGGTAAAATGGTTAGGTATTACTAAATCTTTTTACGGTAATATAGTGATAGAAGTATCTCTAAGTAATAAATAAAATAAAATACTGGAAATTTTATCTTCAAGTCATTTAAAATGGCTTTAGAAAGTAGAAAATATATTGGGCGTGGCATATATGTCTTTGGACTGCAATGTTAAAACCATTTTGGGTATGACATACATGCTTTTGGACTTTCAAAGGTTATTTTTTTTATTAAAAAAAATATTTTCAATCACAAATGAAATATATTTATAAAAAATACATATTTTTGGTTCTGCTTTTGATATTTTAGATGCACACCAAAAGGGTTAAACATGATAATAGAGAATGTAAAATTATTGTTCCTGTAATTTTTTCATATGTATTTTTTTGTCCTGACACCCTGCACATGTAGTTAGAATCCGTTTAATTATAGTTTCTTGTCAGGGATTATATTGTATGTACAATATTTAATAAAAAGCTTTATCGTAATAGTAATCAACAATTAATTTTTTTTCTGAAAAATTGCAAGATATTATTTTTTAGTAATCTGCAGGATTTTATTACTCATTACTAATGTTGTAATACTTTTATTTTTTATATAAGTATTAATACACTTGAGACTGCTCATTATCGTTGCGACAAAATAAACGCATCGACTAGATTTATTTTCGTCGACGTAAACAAACGATATTGCATATCTGAGTGGACGTTCATTAAATGGTATCCATTACAACTTTCAAATCACTTGAATTAAAACCGTGAGCTTTAATTAAACACAGAGGATCACACATTCAAACGATACTAAATTCAGCATCCCAGAATCACGAATGACTACGTTTCTAGTTTGTCTTGATTTTTTAATTTTTATTTTAAAAATTATGTTTTCTATTAGTTGAAATAGCTCATTTTGTATTAATCATCATGTGAGATTAGAAAAATCTAGAAAAACCTAATTAGTGAATTATAGATATCAATAAATCTATAGTATTAATCTCCCGGACACGATAAAAATAATAAAAAATACAAAGGTTCATATAGGATTCCAACGTAGGTCTTTCGGGTTTTAGTCACCGACTATAAACTGGTATATTCTGATGGTTATATATATAATCTACTCTACTCTACTCCGTTATTGCGTATAACGGTTGACAGTAGATTCAAAACTATAAAAATTAAAAAGTCTAATAAAATATAAATTAAACAATTAAAAAGAGTTCATTCTAATTTATCTACATTAGTAAAAAAATCGAGAAGTTAGATTACCCCTTTAATTATCAAAAGTGTATAAGATAGAACACTGTCGCAATGAATCATTTTCTTTTCACTTTTTTTAAAGTATTTTAGTCAGCAACTTTCTTTTACCACTTCATTCAGAACCACCAATTTGCTTTTGACTTGAAATAAACAAGAGTTAAGTCTGGCTAAAGTGATTACTTAAATCTCAAAAATGCAACATGATCTTTGCTATGATTTGCAGACATTACACGACCTGTGTTAATTTTTCTAAAATATAGTTGTTCATTAGTATGTTGCCGCAAAAGGATATATATATATATATATATATATATATATATATATATATATATATATATATATATATATATATATATATATATATATATATATATATATATATATATATATATATATATTGTAGTTATCATTGCGATTGTCAGATATTTTTGCTGCTTTTATCAAAAACTTTACTTAAATAATTCTTTTTAAGAACGAAAGTAATAGTTTTGGATATGTAATAAGTAGAGTCTCCAATTACTCGAACCATCAACTACTCGAGTATCGAATATTAAAATTTTAAAATACTCGAGTACTCGAGTACTTTCGAGTATTTACCAAATGTACCAAAATAGCTATTATTCAAATTCGTGCACATATAAATAAATAAATAAAATACTAAGTATGTTAATTTTTACAATCATTTTAACTTCACGAACATACTTTTTAAAAACAATAATGCAAAAAGTGTCTCGAAATTAATATTACTGCTAAACTTTGGTTTTATTATTCCCGTTATGGAAAAAACCCTTTCCGTTGCTGTTGATGTTGGTCTTATTGTCATTTACGCGTTGGATAAGGCTTCTAATTTATATCTGTTCGCTTTTTATAGTTATAACATTTTTTGAACTCTCTTTTTATGTTCTCTTCTTTCATTCCCTTCTCTGCTTTTCTCTTATTTCCTTCGACTATTGACAAAATAGCATTTTGTAATTCTTCTTGAATAGATTTTTTTCTTAACAATATACAATATTCTACTCCTTCTGATTAATGCGAAGAATTTAAATCTATATCCTTCGAAGATGTATTTGGGTGAATCCCTTTCACTCTAGAGCTAAACGGTTCGCAAAGAACTGACTTTACTTTAAATGCCTTTAAAACACACAATTGTTTTGATTTATATTTTAAGCTGAGGGATCAGTCAGATCAACACTTTACGCTACAACTGCATAGTCATAAAACCTAAAAAAAATTTTTGTTGATATTTCATATTGTTCATTGCCATAAATTAGATAAGTCGGGACTGTCGAACAGAAAACACAAAAGAAATTTCTCCATCGTACCCACTAACATAGCCGACGACCGGAACTATGCAACTATGGAACTATGAAAAAATTATACCTGATATTAACTGCTCTAACTCGGGACTTCGGGCATAAACGCCAAATAAAAGCAAGACGTTAACCTTTACCGGACCGAGTTAAAGTTATTTTTGTTTCTGAAATATTTCAAATTTTTTTAATTTCGAGTATTAATCGAGTAATTTGAAAAATACTCGATTATCAAGTACTTGAAAAATAGACAAAAATACTCGAGTATCGAGTACTCGATTACTCGAATTGGAGACTCTAGTAATAAGTCAATATGTACCTTAATAATTGCTTTAGAAAAAAAAATGACTTTTACAAGTAACGAAAGTTTCTTTCTTATTTGCAAGTAAATGCTTAAATCCTGCCTTATAGTTTGTGCTTGCGTAATAGTCTTTTGATATATTGGGAGCGAAGGGATGGTACCGTTATCTGAAGGTCACAAAGACCCTTGATGGATACTTACCAACCGCGCTGGGGTCACGCATATATCGAGAGTGGTCGTAAATCGCGATTTTCGCCAGGTATCAACATGAATAAACGAAGGCCCCCTACGGTGGTCTAATGGTCGAATTTAGCTTGCGAAGTTCTCGACTTGCGCCGCATAATGGGGCCCATTGATATGCATATTGCAGGGGTGGGCGCCTCTTCTGTATTTCATGTTTATCGAGTGAGGGGGGGCCTACGGCAGTCATTGAAAAGACATCGATTTGGAGCCCCATCCTGGCTTATGTGGCATAATGAGGGCCACTTGACGACGTTCGGGGCCTCTAGCATGCATTATTCATGAGGTTTCCGCTTCTCGTCTTAACTGCATCGTAAATGGATGGGAGCGTTTCACTTGCAACGAAGCGTGGAAATTGACTGGTGTTCGGATAGTACAGCATGTGGTTTACTTTGCTTATTAATAAACTAGCTCAGGATAGTTATCGATTCAAGCACAAGTATTAAACATAGTAAATAACTGACTTTTAGTGGCTGTTATCGATTATGTATGTATTTGTAGGGAGAGCAAGTAACCTAATTATATTATTAATATATATTATAAATAGCAATGGTCCTAATTTGAGCCCCTGTGGTACACCGTGCGATATTATTTTCTCTTAATAATAAGCATAATTTATTTTAACTGTATACATTATCTTTTTTATAAATAATTAAAAAACTATTTTACTTATAATTTTTTCGTATCTTTGGCCAACAATCATTTATCACTAATGCAGTATCTGTGGAATGTTTTTCTCTGAATCCAGATTGTTGTTCACACTGAATGTTTTGTGAAATAATTAAATCCTTTAATTGGTCTCATTTCCTTAATGCTTTTACTATTATTTTATTTTAGGTGTAGGTATAATAGTAGCAAATTGCAAATTATCAGGTATTTCTTCTTCCGAGAATGCTTTATTTACTAAATAATGTTACTAAGTTTCTAGAATTTCCAATGTATTTTTTAAATATATTTACATCTGATTCATCAGTACTGTTTCTTTTTTTAATTTACAAATTATGTTTTGAATTTCATGCAAAGATACTGATTTAATATCTTCATATTTTACAATACATGTTTTCTTATTGTATTGTACTAATTAATTGACTTAATTGTACAGCAAAGCTAAAAAGCAAACAGGTTTTTCAGTATCAAACTGGCTTTAAAAGTTATATCACTCATCATTAAAATGTGAAACATTTTTGGTATATTTTAAATTTTAACTAGCTTTAAGATAAAAAAACATTTACTCAACTTATTTGTCGCTTAGAGATAATTTATATTTATATATTAATTTAAGGCGTTGTAATACAACTTAGAGCCGTGTAAAAAATATTTAGATTAATAAGCAATGCTTGTCATTAAATAACTATTTTTTAGCATTCACAGGCTTCGTACCGTTGGCAATGATAATTTTAATAAAACCTTGTAATATATGTAATTGATACATTTAAGAAATAAACTAACGTAAAACATCTATATTTATTAATTATAATAATTAGGTTTAGTATAAATTGACTAGGAAATATTAGCGTCTGGTACTTTAACCGATATTTTTAAATTAAACTTCAATCAAATCTCTATATCGATCTACTATTGAACTGGAAAAATATAAATATACTATCTTAACTATATGTTTTGTGTTGATATCTTAAAGCAAAAGTATACGAAACAAAAGCCAGCTGCTAAAGTTTTTAACTACCCCATCTATATAAAGACCAGCAAACACATTTGAAATTTCATGACGTCATTAGTCAGGTGAACAGGATTTAACAAAATGTGATAATTATAAGTATAATAGTTTGTTTTATTGGGATCGAAAAACGATTGCCATTTAAACAATGTATTTTTAACAAATATTATACGCTAAGTAAATTAATTTTAAAGCAAGTAATTTTTATCTGATATCATATTCACATTATTAATTATTTGGGTTTTTTATTCGATACCCAAGGATATTTGATATAAAATCTACCATTTATTTAATCACATGCACTCTTAAGTCCACTGATTAAGGAGATTCACAAACTCTCACCACTAGTAATCATTTTAAAACGATCGCACCGGGCCTATTAAGATTCGCATCGTTACAGTTTATAGTTCAACCCCTAATTGGAATCGCGCAGGTCTTTGGGATCCTATGTACTTATATTTTAATTAGCAGTGCCTCAAATGGACATGTGTTTATAGTTTTGGGCCATGGTCCTAATAATATAGTAAGATTTTCATGTCAACATTACAAACAGGGGTCCGTAGGATCATTTTGCTCTTCTTTTAATACAAAATTAATAAGGGTTAAACAATAAAATCGTTGGACATAGGGAAACTAGGCGAATGCTCAGTTTGGTTAATCTTTTAGAATCAGTGCGAATCAGTTCGATCATTTACTTGTTCACTTGTGTGTTTGGGTCCATGGGACCCTGTCTATCTAATTACGTAAGTTAGCTCTATGCAATTTAAACTAATCTTTACTGTCTAACTTTTGATCTAATTTGAATTGAATAGCTGAAATTGAAGCATTTGATTCTCAATTTTATGAAATAGTGCTTAATTGATATAAAGAAAGCAAATAATATTATGCTGTTAATAGCGCACATGAGTCTAATAGTGAACATGGAGTTAAAGAACGATCGGAAGCAGATCGAAAAACGGTGCAATTTTGCAAGAAATGCAAGAAGCCCGTATGTCACAAGTGAACTATGTGAAAAATATGTGTGGAAAATGCGTTTCTGTTTATTATATTTTGAATAATAAATTTAATGTAAAATTTTAAAGACCTTTTACCGAAAGCATCGAAATTTGGCTTTTTAAAAAAACATATTAATATCAATTTTAAGCATTCTTGCAAAAAAATTAAAAATTAAATTGAAAATTTTTATTCAATATGTCAACATAAATAATTTTGCTTAAAAAATACAATAATATGTATTTAAAACTAATTAAAAAAATACGCAGTCATTTACATAATATTTCTACTTATTTTTAGTTTACAAATGTTTATGAAAAATATGATCGTAGAGATTTTAATATGAATATATATTAATATATAGATACATGCTAAATATATTGTTTATCGAATTAAATTCTTACCGATTTACGTGTCTGCTTGGGTAGAGCAAATGTGGTGGTCCTCGCAGTAAAAGCGGATGATTTTGTATTATCTTTAAAGATGTTGTCTGTGTCGATTCGGTGTAAGCTCCTCTGGATTCAAGTTCATGTTGAATCTTGTATCGGTAGCATAAGTGGAAGTATAATTCTTAAAGCAGAGTTTTAGCTTATAAACGATCGGGGAAAAAGGAGGAAATCAACGATCTTACTGTGATATTTTAAGGCAGAACTCAAATCTTTGCTCTTTTATTTTAAAAATACTAAAAAATATTTTATTACATGGTTTTAATCAAGGTTTGCTTAACGCTTTGTTTATAATCCATCTAATTGTCTAAGATTTGCAAGAATTATATTGTAGTATTTTATAAAATCAGAAATTATATTTTATGCTGAAGTCTAGATTAATTATACAAGGTTGTAGAAGACGGTCGGAATCTTTGCAGTGGCAGTCCTTGCCGTGATGATGTTGTAAAAGTAACAGAGTTATTTCTAAAGTCCTTCTTACTGCTTCTTCAAATGAGTCTCTCTGCTCTCTGATCTGCTCGTAAAGCTCTTGATCTCCGATCTCGCTTAACTGCCCTTGGCAATTTTAATTTACGATCTGAGAGAGTGATTGTTGAGCCTTTTAAATTTGTTTTAATAGATTAGAAGAACACTGTCAAACTTTGTTTTGACACCAATCTCCTCGAATACATTTTGTATAATATATAGTATGACTTCCGAGTGGCAATTTATAAGCAAAACCACTGTGGTCAGTGGCAAAGAAAACCACGTAATAATACTATTGTTTCGAATGTATTGGCAATATTTTTTTTAATGTCAAAGGATGGATTTTTTTTCATACATTTTTTTACATACATTGTACCACAGAATTTTTAATTTACTTTTCGGATATCTCATGTATGTATAAGGTATTTTAGTGATACTATAATACTACTATTTTAAAAGAATTATAATATTTTATTTATTATTAATAAGTAACATTTCAAAGACGTTCTAGAATCCATTAAAAATGACTCACTAAATTTGTCTATTTATCATTCTGGCTTTTAGAAGTATTAAATTAAAAATAAATGGAATGCCATTAAATTATATTTTTAATAAAAAAATATCTTTACGAGTACACAATAAATTTGTTTTAGTACTTACTATATCACGCGGCGTAGAGCTCAAGTGGCACAACGAAGCAGCGAGTGTTTTTTGTCACGTAATTGAATTTCTTTAATGGAACGTGTGACTTTTTTTCATTTATGTAACGACCTGGGAGACGATTCCAAAACGTCCCGCATTCAAGAATTACAGTGCGCGAAGCTTTCAGTACTACATATTGAATATGAATTATAAGTCACGTTAGGCGAAACGCTCGTGCATGCAATATTAACGTGATTTTATGCTCTGTGCATAGTCGAAGGATGAAAAAAGTCTCTTTGTGATATTTCCACGTCGAATTGTTACGTAAAAATAAAGGATTCCATTTTCTTAAAAGGGTTTTTGACGTGAGCGCCTTGCAAATATGTCTGGGGCGAGGCAAACTTTCTTCTCGAAAGACTTGCAATCCGCTCGCTCTCTTCGACGCCGGAGGATTGTAAAGCTTCAAAGAATTATTCATCAAATACTCTGTTAGCAAGTAGGTATCGAAAAAATAAAATTGTTTAGACAACACGTCCGCGCGATGAAAAGTTTCAGTACCCGGCAGCATCTTGTATTTTTAAAGTGGTGCTTTTAATATGAAATTGCCATCTGTATATTATATATTATATTCAATTAAATTTATATCACATTGAAAACTGATAAAATAAGTTTATCGACTATCTTAAAAGTATTCAATATTCACTATCTGGTAATTACATTAAAAATTCAACCCAGATTTTATGAAATGCAATCGTTGTAGTTCATAGAGCGAAAATGAAAATTGTATTTTTATACACAAATGTGTATTACATATTTAAATAGTGTAAGCGATACGCTTAGCCGGCGTATAGAGTAATTTCACGCCGGCCGACTTGCTAACTCTACTCTACGACGTTCACCAACGCCCTATCTATTTTTTTTAATAAATAAACATACATATACACAACAGCTTGAAATTTAGCGTCTCAATTATTCCACTCATCGGTAAAGTACTATAAAACTCGTAATATATATAAATATTATAGCATAAACTTAATTCTGCAAAAGGTCGCTAAATTATGTACACATTTTTTTGTGTTGTAAGTATGTAATGAACAAGTGGAATTTGAAAGTTATCCACAAATCCGATCTTTAGTGATGTGTCAGAAATTTTGTAAGCCTTCCATCCCCGCTGAAGTTTGTCGAAGTGTGTTGAGGTGGCGCAAACATCGCCACCCCGAGTGGTGCCAGTCAACCCTTACAGGGTATGTGCATTAGCACGGGTCATCTACTTCGGCTGGCGAGTAGGTCTCCAAACTATATGTCTCGCATTTAAAATACATTAAATCCGAACGTCTTTTTCAAAAGTTTCGAAAGTGTGTAATATGTGGATGCACTCAAAGACTTCAATTCGCAATTCTATACCCTACCCTACGATCGAATCAAAATGTACGCTGAAATTAAAAAAGAAACGCTCTTCAAGATGTTTTCGAGAGCGAATGGTCGTTCATATGTAATGTGGCTTTTAGGAGAAACGCTTTTCTGAAGTTTCAGTTTAACAAGACTCGTGAGCACCATCTTGTGTATTGCTTCTCGGATGAAATTTATGGTTTGCGATTTATCTGTGAGTGGAAATAAGGTTTTAAGAAATAGTTTCAAGGCATTTTTCAAATTTAATTTCAGTGTAATAAGAAAAAACTTTCGTTGATTATTTTTATAAGATAGCTTTTATTATAAGCAAATATTACAAAAGCTGTATTTATATTTATGAATACATAGCAATTTCGAAAGCTTTTTTAGAATCCATTTGCAATATGAAGCATGGAGCGTCAATCAAAAACGTCAAAGTGCATTTGAATATTTTATTAGTTTTCCTGTTCAATTTTTGATTTATATTTTAATTAATTAAAATATTTTTAATTTCAATTCAAGTAATAAAATAACAATAGTTGAAAAAGCAACAAAAAAATTATCATACCGATACTGCACTATATATATAGGTATATTATGTATAATACATATACCTTATATAAAGGTAATATATATTTTAATAACTGAATTAATTTTTCGTTAATTTCATTATAATATTTGATTTATCCATATGAAATAAATATCTCACATCATTTTCAAGATGAAAATACTATTCTTCCATTTCGCTTATTGGATTGTGAATTGTGAATCTCTATTTACAGTCAGAAAGTATTTTGACACATTTCGTTACGGCATCCTCAAATATTTGCCGTTTAACAAAAAAATTAAAATGCAAGTAGCAAAAATTTAAATGCAAAAAATAATATATAATAGTTAGTCATTCTCGCTTATTATCTACCGATTGATATTTAGTCTTGCTTTTACGTTAATTCACGCCACAGTCAAATTTTATTAGATAGGATCAAACGAGAGAATAAAGTAAACGTTTTCCTCTTGATTTAAGGGATATATTGTAAATAAATTAGGACATCAGACAATCGTTTTGAATACAGTTGTAAAGTTCAAGATCATTTAAGTAAAAAAATTGGATCTTATAAATTTTATGAATGTGTGTATTATATATAGTGGCCTCGAGCTCCTCGAAAGGCAAATCCTAGAGATCTTAGAGTATTTATTGTATATGCTTTTTATATACTAGTGGAATCTGTTCCTCTTGAAATAGGACCCTTAAATTGGTTGCCACTTTTGTGCGATGAAGCACATTATTATACAATTTATAATCTATTAGAAGAAGACCATGCATATAGGTTTTTAACATAAAATTAAAGTTTTTACAATCCTCCAATAAATCTATTTTAAGGTTCTCGACAAAAAAGTAAATATTTTTAATTATAAATACCTTTATTGATATTATATAAACATAATAAATAATTACACATATTCATTGGCCAACCACAGGTCTATTATCTTGGCCCTTTTCTTTTTTAACATTCATTCATTTTCTTTTTAAACATTTAACGAATTTGCGCTTGAAATGTCCGGGTAGAAACGAATGAAAGGTGGTAATGTTTATGCCAACTTGACAACTTCTGTCACAAATGGGCGCGGTCAGGGCTTATCAAATTCCTGACACAATGTTCCCTGCGGATTTATTAACTTCATCGCCCTTACGTATCCATTTCGTCTCGTTTGTGTTTACGCGCGAGCGAATTCGGACAAAAACGCCCTTTATCCTAAACGGAGCAGCTTTAGATGAAAGGTTTCGATACGGATAAAGCTTTCATGTCTGAATATGTATTTCCATTATGAACTCACGTACACGTGTATGTATATTACGGTTCGAACGTATTTAAACAATGCCATGGAAAGGTACTACGTTTCGGCATTTACTTTAATTCGCGGCGCGGAAAGAGATGTCGGAGTTGTGCTGAAATTTGAGTCGTCAGCTTCGGATCAAGTTTAAAGATATAGCATAATCTTGTGGTTCTGTATAATGTGACGTCAGTATTTAACCTTTGAAGTCAGTAATCCTATATGCATACATAAAAGGAAACTGGAAATCTTAGTATCCATTTATTTTTTCTTATTGTATTGTTGCTTTGGGTCTTAGATGTGGGTCTTTGTGGGTATTCTATTAGCCTTCTTTTATACACATTTTTAGGGATCTTCCTTATGTTTTTTTGGTAATCAGACAGCTTTATTGATGCTACCGGGTGACCATAGTACGCTTGACACATAAATATGTATTAATCCAATGAAAGTAAAACTTATTATGTGGTAAATCAACTGAAATTCAACGAGAAATTATTGACAAAGCATATGAACTATACCATATGATAGATATCATATTGATTTTCTAGTTATAAAAAACTGTGTTAATAAAATAACCTGACTCTTTTCTTTAAATGAATACATTACGATCGGTTAATGTGTCTGTTTTTATCTACTTATTGGGTTTTAAGGCCGAAGGGTGTGACTTTGCGGCCAAATATACGCCAAAAAGCTGGTAATAGTTTATTTTAAAAACAAATATAAATTTTCATATGTATAGAGAAATATAGATGCCACTATCAGGCTGGGTGGAATGGAAATGTTGCAGAGTCATGCATTTAAAATTTGAGTGTACTTAAAAAAAAATCAGTTTTGAGGATATGTTTGGGAAATTTATTAGACTGTAAGAAAATACTTGTCGCAAATATTTTTAAAAAGCAAATATAAAATTTACAAAGCATTAAAAAAGCAATTACAGTGGCAAACTATGAACGTCTGTTTTGAGATCAATCCCAAATGCGTGTGTTATTTTTTACTAAGTCGATGGATATTTTTTCTGAATAATGACAAGTACTTTCTGTTGTTTGTTGTTAAAATAGGACACCATGGTGGCTTCCTATTTTTACGAAAAATACCATTTTTTCTTACAGTTGAAATGCTTTATTACAAATCAAACTGGCCTCTTTATAATTTTATAGCATAAGTTAATCCCTCCAATTGATAATCTATAACTAGTTTAATAGATGAACCCGAAATTCTATTGTTAGTCATCATTTAAAAACTTTCAAGGTTGAGAATCATTTCTTGTCACTTTCGGTTAGTGAAAACCAATATTTTACAGTTAAAAATGTTTTGTTTTGATAGAAATTTTGATGCAAGAAAGTTTGCTCTTTATGGAAAAAAGAATATTGAATTGTAATATTTATATTTAAGTAGGCATTTTTGTCTTTACTTCAGACGTTGAATTATGTTTAATTACAACTATTGAAGCTCGTCAAGCCAACACCATTCATGTCAGGAATCAGGAATCAGGCAGCCAAGTAGCCTTTCTATTTTGATCGTCAGAATTTGGCCTAGCTCAGCTATATACTTCTGAGCAACCAGGAATTATTTTGATTTTTAAAACTACATACACAGTTTACTAAACTTATACAGTTAGTCAAACATTTGTAATTAGATAAAATAATATAATTTCAATAGCAATACATTTGTATATTGGTATAGCAAAAGTTTAGGTTTTTTGTCCTGCTCTAAATTTACATTTCATTTTCTGTAGCATTTTTTTTATTCTAAAGAAACGTTAAAAAGGAGAGTCTTTCCAACCTAGCAAATGGTAATTTTTAAAACAAATGTTGACAATCGAATAAAATTTACTCCTACATTTCTAAAAGATTTATGTCTCTTGGGTGTATACAACATATGATAGAAGACGGCTGTGTAAGGTTAATATACCACAAAATCAATATCTAATGACGGCAATAGCTCAAAAATAAACACGAAAAACGCGTATGGGATTTTCGCAAGCGACAAGTGAGTGCAAATTGCCCAAAGAGCCAAAGACATGTAAACGCGCCGACAGTTGACGATCGCTGGGCGTACGTACACATTTCCCTTGGTCGATTTGCGCGTCTAGTGTTTGCTTAGGCGGGCTGAAACGTCTCAGGCGAAAGGTTGACACGCTCCGGTAATGGGTTGGGGGCAAAGTGGCGGGAATCCGTGTTAAGTAAGACGGATCAATGGATAAGAATAATATTGTAGGGCTAAAAGGAGACCGGAGGATAAAGAGCCAAAGACGTGTCTGCCGGAAGAGGTGCAAAGGTGAGAGGCAAAGACTCAAAACGACCGTGAATTAAATCCAATTTGTCTCATGTTCTCCTATAGCATGGTGTGGCATAGAGACGTGCCGTATCAAGTGAGATGAGGTAAATTTGTAAAAGACGAGAGAAAGTAGAAAAGAGGATGGATAAAATATGTAGGTCAAAAGGTTTTAGAAAATTGTCGCCACAATTTTATTGTGATACATACATTGACGGACGGAAAAACAGTTTGATATGCAATCAGGTTTAAGATTAATAGATTAGAAAAACCACTGTCAAAATTGACATAGTGTGCATTTTACATACATAACATAAAACATTCTTTACTACTTTTGGCAGCTGCCTGGTTGCTAAAGACTAAAAAATTGTCAAAATACTAAAACAAGTATTGATGCAAAGTATACTGAGTACGGTGGATAAAAAACTATTTCAAAGACTAAATCAGGGGTCTTCAACCGTTTAGACCTTCTGGGTTGCATCACCTGACAAAAAATTGGCAAGGACTGCGTATACAATTAAATAAATATATTTAACTATAGTGTAACGCATTACTAACGGGTCTGTCAATTGAACCACTTTTCTATTCACAACTGGAGGTATTAACTCATGATATTTACCCATAAAAAAATGGCAATTTGGCAACTAATGAAGCGTTTTAACCGTCTAAGAATAAATTGGTTTTTATGCTCAAATGGTACACCACCGTGAGAATTTTTTTAAAAACACTGCAAAACACCCACCAGTCAAAAATCTATTAAAATAATAATATTCATAATGTTTTTTTATAACTTGAAGCTCATGAGGTTCAGCTAAGCTCGCACCAAGTGCAGCTACGCGAATGACCTCATCTACGACAAGAACGACTTTAAAAAGACCAAGGAAGCAGACTTTTCCCACTTCTTTATTATTAAATATTTTCTCTTTTGGATTTAATATACACCCATTTCATTATTTAATAGTTTGATAGAGGTTATAAAAATATGAAAATAGAATTATTAAAATATTTTTTCTCTTTTTTTAATACACAATGTTACGGGGAATCACATTTCAAACGGATTTACTTAAATAGAGTAGTATTTGACCCTCTGAGACCCACACGCATGTCATCTGCGTAATTCCATTTCAAGCGCGCAGCATCAGATAAAAAAAATCATCTCGAAATATTCGTCGAGCTAAACACTGATGTGACAAAACAGCTTGCTCCTTAAACGAAAACTGTAAAACGGGCGCATATTCAAATTAAACGACGCATACAAAGTGGGATAGTCATCTAGAATGGCGTGTTCCCCGTCCAAGTTTAGTGTCTCTCGTGTTCGAAGGTGCTTAGGGGGGCGGTCTTGGGAGAGTGTCTTAAAACGACGTAGGTGTGCGGTCTTTAGCGGAACAACCCCCGGGATCTGGGTAACTACCGCTACGTCGAGGGGGTTTTAGTTGACCGTTTCAGTTTCGCAAGGGGACTTGATACGGCGCACATGTCGGAACATGCTGTAATTCCACGGTAATTACTCCTTATCAGTGGACCTTCTTTCAAATCTGCGAACCCATCTTTGCCCCGGGCGCTGGGGTGGGCTGTAGATAGCGGAGACACAATGGCGTAGGCCCAGGGAGTTTCTCAAACTTTTTTTCGTCTTGGAACAATTTTTCTCCTAGCGAGATAAGTTATCATAGCAGTAACTTTTTAACGTAACATGATTCTACGTAAAGGGTGACTTACAAGAATTTATATAAAAGTAAATCAGTGTTTATTTTATTGTATTTAAAAAAAAAATATTTTAGATTAATACAAGTTTTACATAATACTAGAACATCATTCCTTGTTATTGCTTAGAAGTATATTGTATTATTTTAGTACAGAGAAATAAACATATTAAACGTTCTAGACTAGTATTTCTGAGGTTGCGGCTCCCAGCAGCGGCACTCGAATTTTATTTATAAAAAAATCCCTTTCATGAAAACCGGCTTTAGCTGCAGTGAAATCTATTGATTATACATTATATTACACATAAGAATTTATATTTAATAATATAGACGTCACTGATTCCCAGACTTTCAGTCTGGTGGTTAATACTTACTTGTAGGTATTAACTGTCTAATTTACGTATCCCGTTGTAACGTATTGGGCTTATGTCTGTCGGGTTACAACGGAAGCTTAAAATAAATAAATAAATATCTGGTAACTATTAAACTCAAAGGTGGGCTATTTGTTGTGTAGGCGCATACTTTGAATTTTTCTTCTTCAATTAAATCGTTATAAAAGATATTTATTATTTGGTATTTGATATTTTATCATTTATTTTTAATTATTTTTCGGGTATTATATATTTATCTTACTTGTATTTGTGTATTGTATAATACAATGTATTGTTTTTACACCGTGACACATTGGGGTAACCTGTAGGATAACAATTGTCTTAATTTAATTTTAATAAATAATATGGAAATATTTTTTACCATGCTTTCTTTTTGGAATATTAACATATTCATGTGGATACTAACCTACAGAAAACCATTGAATGAATCATAAAAAACAATGTTTTTTGTGCACGGCGAAAAAAAACGGCGTTAGAATATTTTTGCATTATGCCATGCAAAAATATTCTATCGACAAATAAAAAAATCTCTTTTAAAGTAAAATAGTAGTAGTGTAAAAAAAGAAAATAAAAAATATTAAAATAACTGATTTAGCTAGAGACCTAAAGCTAATTAAATAGCGACTCACCGGTGAGTCACTTGTTGATTATTTTTTTAAAACAAGCAAATTAATTATTTTTATTTTTTTTCACTATTAAAAATGATTGTACCTGCTTTATTTATCAGTAGAACAATTATTTTAAATTTATATTCAGAAAGAGATACTGACGCGTGAAGATAAATAACAGGCGACTCACTAAAAAGTCGCTGGCGTTTAAAGGGTTAAAGCAAGAGATGTTTGGGAATTTCACGTTAAAATTTCAATTAAAGTTTGACTTTTACGTTTTCACCAATCATATAGATTATTATTTTAACAATATTTTTATACTCGTATAATATTTTTGATATAGTTATAGAATTTTTTTTTAATAATTTGTATGAGATATCTACTATAGAGTTTTTAAAAATAAGAATAGGAAGGTGTCTTACTTATGACTTTTATTTATTTTTTAATATGGGTTAAAATTTTTTTCTTACTCCACACCTAGCAAGCATATGTTATTATTTGTCTAAATAGATATAGTATAATTTTTATTTTATAGACGATGTGCTTTTTCTGTTAAATTTTGAGTACCACGATATAAAATTATTATATAATATTGTTGTTTCTTATATACCCAAATATTGTGTTTATATCTATATAGTCTTTCAATAAAAATACAAGGACAGAGAGTTGAACATATAAACTTATTGTACACTAGTTTTTGTTACTTTTTTTATGATTTGAAATACTACAGCTATTGCAGGGATGGTGTTTAAGTCTATTAGTGTATTTTTCTTGATAACTTGATATTTTTTTTAAGATAATTCATATTTTATTATCCTACAACACCCTAATTTTTTTGTGATAAATTTCTCAAACTTATTGGATTATTTAACAAATACATACCAATATTAATTATAAAATAAATCACGAATAGTAATTTGGTATTCTCTGATTTATTTATGTCTAAATTTAAATATATAATTAAAAAATATAGTAAACCAGAGCTTGCCCTATTTGAGAGCCGCTGTCTACTATACATACCATTAAGATTATGGCCGAATCCGAGTACAAACCGTGAATACATATTAGGCCCCCTTGTCCAAACGAATGGCTCGTTGGCTTATTCAATTTATCATAGCAAATATATAGATACTAGTACCTGACGTGACTTTCAATAATATCGAACACGAAACGTTTGATTTATCTTTCGCCTTTGTGTTCAAGTTTAATGCTGCGTTCACACCAATGAAAATCAAAACGGCCAAATTAAATTTTGACAAAATATTGCCTTTTATGTTTTCATATACATAAATATTTATGAACAATGTTTATGTAAGAAAATCTCTGTGTTTTCAAGAAATTTATGATGTGCTTCAAGCGTTGTATAATTAATAATTCACTAATAGTTAGGACTTGAGAGTGACGTTTGAGCTAAGATGGAAATTAAATATACACATTGGCAATGTAGGAGATACTCTAGATAATAATCTAGGATTTGATTTAATAAGCAAACATATTCATATAAAGAAATAAGTATAAATCATATTGGAAATGATTCCCGAAAAAAATCTCATTGTCAATAAGTGTAAATACTGCCACGATCGCATATAGAATTAATTGACCATAACTTTTATATCATAACCCCATATAATTTATTATCTCGTTCTATTTCGACTGCTTATTCCATATTATATATAAATCCTTTTTTATTACACGCTGGTGATATTTTCTTCGAAATGGGTTAATCTCATTCATTCATTATAATACGTGTAATATATTATATTATTTTAATAGGATCGATCTTTCCATTAAACATACATCATTTACAATCACGTGATATATTTCCATTATTGAATAGCGTTAAGTCGATATTATATTGCCATTTGTTCATGCAAGAATAATTAACTAAAATTGTAGGTATATAATTATAATAAATATTTAATTTAGTCTTTAAAACTATTACTGCGTGACGTAATTGTAGCAATATAAAAATGCGCAGATGAGAAGAAGTGTTTGTTGTTATATTAATTGTGCAAATTCTGGAACAGATTCATCTGAAACGAATCCAAAAGACCTGTGGCATTTTTTAAACATTCCCAGTTTTCTAGAATCGATTATTTAAGCATATTAAATTCAATGAATAAGTGTCGAGTAGAGATGTTACATCGGTTTGTGCAAGTCCTACGCATTTTCGTCGTATGTATGGGTACGTGTGCGTGTGTGAGTCTATATAAACACATGTGTATGGCACTATTTCATACACCAGATAATTCGAACATTGCTACCTTTACTTATGTCATATTATTTAGGATACGATCAGAAGTGTTTGTTTACGGATTTATTTTGCTTATATATATTTACAATTATAACTATATTGTTTTTAAAAAATACAAATGTATGTTTCAATTGAAACGAGCATTTAAAAGATTTTTCTCAAAATTAAGTACTCCATGGAATGGGTTAATCATTGCGTCAAAATTTATTTATTTTATTACATTTTGTTTGTATAATATAATAATATAACACTTGTGATATCGTAACACATATATACAGAAATATATTATATTTCAATATGAAAGTTATAGAAACACCGTCTAGTTTTACGAGCGTAGGATGTGACGTGTGAAAGGTTTTATTGATGTCTAGTAACATTTTTGTTAGACTGTACTGATTTAGCAGATCTAGATTTATTATAGCATATTTTAAATAACTTACAATAAATATTGAGTATCACTGATATTGTATTAACGCGAAATACTGCTGCCTTTGTTGTTATATAATATATATTTATATTATATTCAGTTCTACGGAAGCTCAGAACTCCTCAGGGATTACTAAGCATTAACTAGAAATATCAAACGATGTTTCCTTCCCTTAAAAACGTGTGCAAAAACAATGCTACAAAATATAATAATATCGATAAATCATTCCAAGTACAAACAAGCGACGGTACAGTGTGATTCTAAATAAAGTGAAAATATTAAAAACTATTGCCATTTTTTTATTGTAGCGAACTATAAATTAAACTGTGACGCCTTCCATCTACGTAAAAAAGATGCTGGTCACTTTTCTAAGCACACTGTAATCTATATCTGAAAGGTAATAAACTATGATTTATATTTGTTCCGTGGTTTTAATTTTATCTTAACGAAAAAAAATCCTGACCATATATTTTCGAATCATACTGTTTTATATAACAAAGGAGAACATTTTAAAGTGACAGATTAACGTTGTGTAATTTATCAAACGATAAGAGAATATTATTATTCTTGCGTCGCAATTAGCATACATTAAGGGCGCAATGGTGTTCAGGGACTCCATTGACGTTTCCAGTTCTACCCAATTATTGTACCAAGGGCCAGGGACTAATACGACTTTTATGGAAATGTCACATTCGTATAATAAAATCGCGACACATACGACAGCCGCAAACGCTAATAAAGCCCTTTGTTTCGACGTTTTAATACGCACATGTCGCCCCTTTTTTGCACAACTCTGCTCTTACGATGGGCATAAAAGGCACAACCGGAAGACTATTACTTCATATATGTAAAAATAATATAACTTCAATATCAAATTATATTATTAATTTTACATATATAAATATATATGTTTATGAAAATGGCTTTACATATATAATGTATAGAAATATTTATTAAGTGTTATTGTTAAGTTATTAAATTATATATAATTATTATTACTATTTTTTAATATATAACAAGATGCCAAAAATAAGCCCCAAAAATAACAAGCAATTTATAAGATATAAGATCTAAAAATCTACAAAAATATTGCGTGTTCAGAAACTAGCAATTAAATATGCACTGGTTGTACAATATTCAACCCTTTTCACGCTATGCCTACCATATAATGAGTAGCCGAGTTGGATATAATTAATAAGATGGTAAAATTTTGATTAAAGTTGGGAACTTATATGACAATTTATGCATTTTTTGTTTTTCAAACAATAAACAGCTTTTAAACAATTTTCCTTACATTCAGGTACTTTTAAAAATACTTTGTATGGCAATCATTTATTGTGTTGTCTACGAGTACTAATAAAAATCAATAGGACGACCAAAAGATTTTGTCTCATTTATTTATTCACAAAAAAAATATTTTTAAAAAAATTGATCGACCGCTTCAGGAAGCATTCTAAATTTTTTTACCAAGGGTCAGAGCACTACTTAACATTTAATTCTAGTAAAATATGTTTATATATTATGTATTCTATTTTGTCAGTTACAATTATCTAAAAGGTTGTTTAAAATGCGACATATTTTTTTTCTTAAAACTAATTTACGTTATTAATAATTGTGATATATAAATTAATATTTTAATTATTGCACATTTAATATTTATTTTAGAATATCTCAATAATATTTTTTTTCGTTTATCAATTTATTTCTACTCATGTTAAAAGTAACGTATTACTATTATTTATTATGGGGAAGTATTTTGAAATACAAGCACATTTAAAAAACGAATTATACTTGTGAACTGAGGTTTTACTATACTAATTAAAAAATAATGTTTGAATTAAAAATATTAAATATATATATTATTTTTATACAGTTTTCAGTATTATTTCTGGCTTTTGGTTTACAGTATAATAAAACGCGATTTAGAAAACATTTCGCAAACGATAATAAAGTCAGTTTTTTGACATTTTAATACACATTTCACCAAAATTTACCCTCGCCGTCAGTAAGGTCACCAAAACGATGGGCATAAAATATTTTTAAGACCAGCCGAAATACTTTTATCCCAATACTTTTTTACTGGCGTGACCATAAATCATTGTTTTCTACACAGCATTCGGTAGGGATTACGCGCCCTTAATAATAAAGAACGAATCCAGCGGTAAAATTATATTACACACAGGGTCGTAATAAGGGGTGGTTTTATAGCCGAAATATAAATTTGCATAGACAAACGCCATTTCACCTGTCTGTGTGTGTGATTGTAAGTTATCTAAACAATTCGGCCAGGTGACGACGCTATTAGGGCGTATTTTAGCGACAGTTAAAGGTAAAGGTTTAATAGATTTGGGGTGGTTAAAATATAACGACACGACAGATTTACGGGAGTGATGCTTAATGGGGTTCGGCGAATTATTGTAAAGACCGATAAATAATAGGTTTATGGTATGTAAAGGGTATTTGAATTGAGATTTCGTTATTAATAACGCATTTTCTATTAATAGGGGATTATGAATAAATAACCTTTTAATTCTTTATAATAACATTAATTGATTAACAAATTGCAAAAATATTTATTATTATGAATTAATTTGCTCGCGACCCAAAAATATAAAATCGTTCTATAAAAAATTAAGTAAAGTAATCTTCTGAACTTACGTCATATATAGTTTTACAGCTACAAAAGTTAATAAAAATCTATACTATACAAAAGTTATATAATTAGTTTTTGACTGTTCGATTAATACACATTATACAGTTTAGTAATAAATAAATTATTCTAGTAATATAAATACACCTCAATTAATATTAAATTAACATAAATAAAGTAATTTAATAGTTTTAGTACAAGAAAAATTATTATCTAGCAGTAAAGTTTAATTAGATAAAACTTATTTAAAAAAAATATTGTATTTTACGTTTTGTTAAGCTCCTGTTAATCAATCTTTATTAGAATAGCTTTCATTTAAAATTTCAAGTACATTTTTTTCAGTTTATAGCCATCAGTTAATTTTTAGACTATTATTGTGACCACTCATTTTGGTTCAATAAAAATACCTAAAATCTCAGCTAGCGTGAATACTCATTTCTTAAAGTACAATAGCTTAGTATCAACATCTAAACAAAGCTATAAAATAAGAACGACTACATATTCTGTTTTATTTAGTAGCAATAAGCAAAATTTAAATCGTAAATATGATAGCTAAGTTTCGATAAAAGATAGCATAAAATAAAATAAATATACTTAGCTAACTTTTAGTCTATTTTGTTGTGAGACAGATACTTATTATATTGTAAATATTTTATATAGACTGTTATTATTTTTTTGTGTTTATTATATTTATCATATAATGATACTATTGAAAAATTGCTTCGGTTATTCTTTTTGATTTTGAGAGAAATAAAATAGAGGTAACATTTAAAGTTCCGTACCTAAGGGGCGACAATTTTTATGTGATGGGTTTGGGTATAAAGGTTAAGCCAGCTTATCTTTCATGTAAGCAAAATGAAATGGACGAATCTTGTTTTACTTTTAAATGTATACTTAAAATTATTATTAGAATACCATAAAGTTTCTTTCCGACAACTCAAAAAGCAAAGTCTAATATAAAATTGCATGTTTGGGTACGTTAATCAAGTTGACGCGCGAGTTCACAATTAGTGTGAGCTGGCCCGTTACAAATGCCCAACTAAGCTCGCCGAGATACTAACTACAGTATCCTGTGTCTGATAAGATGCTGCTGCAACAGACAAGCCAGGATTGCACGACTAAGCTCCGAGAAAACGAACCAGAACCGTCAGTTATTGCATTTTGGTTGTTGGTACGGAAAGGGATCGGGCCATGTGAATTTTCCTAGAAACGATTTTTTTAATCTTGTTTTAACGCATTATCTGGTTTATTATTTTTCACATAAGCTTAGAGTCTGATTATAGATTAGGTTATGATTTTGAACCATTTTAGGCGATAATAAAATTTTGGTTTATACTGGGCTAATGGCGTAATTTTCAATCATTTCTTTTTTTTTGAGATAAATGTAGACACATACTCATACCTTATGTGTTATTTCTGTCAGTTAATATAAAGCTTTGTCGTGCAAAAACATTTTTCTTTAGCTTCACGCAATGTCGCATCTCTTCTAAGTTTTTGGATTTACTTGACGATGTGCTAATTTTATTATGAAATATACGTTTAATTTTCTGATTATTCGTTCTTTGACTTTAGAAGTATATGCTTTCAATATTTTTATATAGTAATTCATTCATCGATAATTATAGTATATCTAAGCACTATTGTTGCATTTGTGGTATTGAGTATTATCTTATTGTTATTAAACCTTTTGTCAAAACGCGTTGTAATTTCCTTTTTATAAATTTGGGATTGTTTAAATGACATTAGCGTTTAATGCGCAGCTATTTGTTTCTCACAAAATCATTAGAAATAAGGAATTTTCAACTCAGTAAGCGAGCAATTTTAAGCGTTGCGTTTATTCTTACTTGATTAGAAATCATATAAATTTCTTATACTATGACACCATTATAAAAAATGCTAATATTCTTTCTCTAGCAAGCTATTTCATTTCTATCCACAAGCTTTTTTCACTCTTATTTTAATAATAATAATTTATAATATACTTTTCGTTTGCGTTAGCGAAATTATTTTTTACTCCCCCTCTTACTTAAGCAAGAAAAATGAAACAATTCCTGGCAATGTTCTTTGTGTTGGGTTTTTGTGCGATTTTAAATCTAATTACGTGTTAGCGTCGAGGCGCCCAATAAATTATGGCAGTGAACGTAACGACGCCCGTTCATTATGGCAGCGTAAGCTTTCCTTAACCTTTGCCTTTGAGCTAATTGAAAATAGTGCACAGTAGTCGCTAATTGACGACTTCGCATAATTACAGCTCGGCGCTTCTAAGCGCCGAAGATTGATTCGGCGATGTCTTGTTAAATAGAAAACGATTTGTAAACAGCAATTAATCTTGTATATCACAGAATTTATTCAAAAACTTATCGTCCTTTAGTTTTATAAAATAAATTAGTTTAATATTGTATAAACTGTAGTCTTTCTCTAAATTTGCTTACTATTTGATGTAACGTAAACAAAGAGAGTCTTTAAATAAGATTTGAGTGATCAAGGAATTGTTTCTTGAGGTATTCTTCAAGTAGAATTACAAGGCCTTTGTGTAAAAATTGAAATACAACTACACATACATATAATAGCAATGTTAAAATTATTGTATCTGCTGACAGTTTGAAAATCACTATGTACTAATGAATCATTGATTTGATGTCATATAAATCTATTATATTTATTATTTACTGTCTAATAACTAATGGGGTAGGTAGATTTCTCAAAGTTTTTGTGTATTTTGCAAATTTGAGTAAAGTTTAAATATATGTATTTAGATTCTACATAAGCTATTTTTGTGTACTTTAGTTACTAATAAATTAAAATTAAATGTATTATTTATGGTATAGTTATAGTGTAGCGTAGTTGTTACAGTTAAATTTTCCATATAAAATGAACGTACTCGTTGCAATTCGTCGAATTGAACTCTTCCCAATTTGCCAGGCCTTGATTTGCTCGCAATCAGCAAGAGAATTGCAAATTGAAAAGACAAACGTTGATTGTATTATGTACGGCCAGAATTGAACCGGATACCGAGTCTGGCAAAAAACGACTACATATACTTGCATATATCTAACAACCTATTATGTAATATAAAATGTATATGTACCTAATTTATTTTATTATTTATATATTATAGTCTAAAATTATTTTTTACCATACACATTTAACTTTATTACGTTTATATATGACATAAAATAGTTGTACGTATGCCTATGAATTTAGTTTGTTTTATTTATTATCATAAATATAGAAAATAAAAATAAAACTAAAGCAATATTACAGGAACAAAAGGTATTGGAAAACAAACTCTGATATAAATGCATTAGCGCCGCTTCGAGTCGGAAATTTATACTTTGTTTCAGCTGAAACATATTTCTCGGGTCCGTAAGAAGTGAAGTTGAGAAATACACTGTTTACTCGTTAGTGTGCTTCGTCTAATAGATTCTCGGGATTGGTTCTATTTGTTCATAGAGTGAACATAATGGAAACTGCGGAACGATCGTGTCAGTTTGCTTATTGACCGATTTGTGATCATAATTCTGCCATAAATGGCGATAAAAATTCATAAAAATAACCCCTTTATATATAAAAAAGACGATTAAATAAAATATTAATGCAATTTTATAATAAGTAAAAAGACATCTATAAAATTTAATGTCAGTAATGACATATGCTAAAAAAATGTTATTATCTAAAGAGGATTTAATACTATGTTTTATATGTAATGTATTAGGTAATATAAAGGTATAGCAATTGTATGTACATCAAAGTAAATTCAATCTTGAAGCAAGTTGAAAAACATCCATTTTATTATGTGTATGTTATATGTTTAACATATATAATGTAAAACCTGAATACCCTTTGCTCTCATGTTTGCTTTTATAACGTTGTAACGTTATATTATGTGTAATTTAATCTAAAATAAATTTAAAAAAGTAATGAGTATTTTATGTTAATAAACATATTTACAGTTTTTTTTCAAAGGACCTGATATTTTTTTTCTTATTTAATTTAACACTTACTTCTAAATAAAAGTATTGTATTTTGCTCAAGCTGAGTTTTGGCTTTTAGATTATGAAAAACTATGACTCCTATTTAAATAATTCTGCTGAAAAACTTATTTATTAAAATATTTTTTTTATAGCAGTGAATAGTAAAGTTATTCAGTAAATAAGAAATATTTTTTTAGATATTCATTTGATCATAAAAAAGTACGATATTTTATTTTTTCAGGATAAAATAACACCAAAGCATTTAAGGACAAATAAGATAGTCTATTTCTAGTTTTTGTGATAAATATTCCTGCCGTAGAACTTATTAAATAATTTATTGATGAATTTATCGAAAGTCTTAAACTTAAATTAAATCTTAAACTCCTTTTGAAATTTGTATAATTTATTTCTAACGGTTGTAATGTTCTGGTGGTGCAATAATGCACTGTTTTTTTACGATTATCATCTCAGTAACATAGCAATTGATCTTCTTAAATTGATATGTTACTAAGATCGTAATCAGCGTTTTCTTCCTCGATTACTTTAATATCCGTACTTTTTACACTAAAAAAAGCCGTTCCAATGATTCTTCACCATATTTTAAATATACATTTTTCGAACAAATTAAAAAGTTGACAATTTGATCGGGATTTCATAAAAAATGTAACAAACCTAATGAGACTCTTTTTTTGACTTAAGAGTTGTAAGCATTTTATGCGATAAATTGTGCTAATTTAAAATATTTTTTTAAAAGAAAATTACCAATTCAATTTTTAAAATTTTTGAGCACGGACAGCGAACAGAAACATCTGTGGTTTTTCACATCACACACGATCGGATTTGTCCGCCGAACATCCGCCTCGAACAGATCCGTGCGTGTGTGGCTACCTAATAAAGTGGCAGCTCAGTGACTCAGAGCTGCAACTATCAGTTTTATAGGAGCAAGTACTTCATAAATATTTTCCAGTATAAGAAAGTTCGATTCATTGCAACTATGACCAACTTAAAGAGCAATTAAAGATTTTCAAATGCAATTCCGTAATTTAAAAAAAATCTTTCGAGCATGGGAATTAAGGAATAACATATCTTGTCTTTATCTCGAGGTATAAATTGAGCTCGACATCAAATTCATTCAACTTATTCGAAATTATTTGATTTATTTTCGAGTCTCATTTAGAGTCTTATTAAAGCATTATTTTCAAAGTCACTTTTCTAAATATATTGTTCATCATCGTTGTCCTCTTTATCAGAATATTCATGTTTGACATTCATCCTCAATCCGGTATAAAACGTTTATAAAGGCTAGATGAATTGCATATAGGCTATTGATTTTTGACAGGACTCTGACATACCAATTTTTTATTACACAAGCTCCATAAGTTGTAACTGTCACAATTTCGATTTTAAAAATAATTTAGAATTCTTCTAAACGGTTCTTAACAATTTTTAGGATTTCAGAAAAATCGCATCTTTCTGATATGAATACTAGTTTTAATATAAAAAATTGTTTTCACCATAAACGATGATTGTAAAATATATTCTTTTGCGTAAATTAAACTATAAAAGAACAGAGTAAAAGCTCTTCTCTGGCAATCGTATTATTTTTGTTATAATAAGTGTTAAACAATAAGTGTCCAAAACTTAAAACTGCTAGCAATATACGTGTTTTTCTAGGCTCACCAAATACATTGTGGTTCTAAATGTATTATTAGTTAATTTATACTATGTAAAATTTTATACAGTTATCAATTTAAAATCTATGTAATACATTTTATTATATATATTCGAAACATAAATGTTCAATTAAGTAAAACTAAGACGGCATTTAATAAAGAACAAAGCGCAATGAATGGCGAGTAATTATTTTTTCCTTTTTTGCGAGCTCCCGAGCGAACACTGTCCGCGAAGTGTTTATTAACATTTTTAATTATTTTCCCTTCTGGTTCGTCGTTTTTTAAGGGTTTTTGAGACGTAGAGCAAAAAATGACAGCGGGGAATGTTTTCAACCTCCACCGCACCCCTGTTCTTGTTTTCGTATTGTTTTAATTAACACGGATGTTAATTACAGTTGCAGGAGCAAAGGTAAAAATATGATGAACTTATCCTTTTTGTTTTAAAACTAAATTTTATTATTTACTATGTGTACCTAGTATCGAAGTCATTTTCGCTATATGCTCGCGTCTCTGTAATGTGTTTGTGTAGTTGCCTATAGTGATCGAAAGCAATAAAGATGGTTCAATGGATTGTTGGATAGACAGGCAGCTATTGCATTGAAATGAGAATTTCAAATGCGAGTCAATGCAATCGAAGTGCCTTTGTAAACACAACGATTTTATTGCATTTCGATACATAACAAATATATTGAACCTTTTCACTCGAAGCGGACTATTCACTTTATTTGCATCCTGCTGCGTTTTTACATAATATAAATTAGGTTAAATGATATAACATTGCAATTCAAATCAAAATAAAAAATAGGTGCCGCAATCTAGACTCTAGAGTCTATAGTTTTTGATGCACACTTTACTACTCTTTTTAGAATTTATTAATAAATTAAAAAATAATTAAAAATTAATTTATTTACATTAATAATTAAAAAGGAAAATCTACAGCAATCTCAGTCTGATTTAAAAAATTTTTTACAGTTGAAACATTTATACTAAGTCGCTACACTTCGTAAAATCTGATTTGCGTCATACGTGTACTTCACTGAATCGCGTGTCTACAGTAACACTGTACTGCCTGTACCAGATAATAATATATAATATAATAAAAAAGTGTTCCGACATCAAAGAGCCGCGTGCGCGTATGTATTCATTAATTAAATTACCCAGCGAGCGGCCAAACGGTACGGCTTTCATTATTAAAATATACTCTCTAAGCCTGGAGGGGTTTAAATAAAAATGTAAAACGGGTGACGTCACAGTCACTTGACCTCCGCACAATACGTGGGGCAGAAAAGGGGTAAGAGCTGTGCCGGAAAAAAGTATTTTTGGCCACCGTGTTGAGCGATGCGGCTTTACGGTTAATTAAACTAATGTTATAGCTAAAATATTATACAAAGTTGCTATAAAATAGATTCGTAACATATTACAAATATAGATTTTAATTCTTTCATGTTTTGAGGTCAAAGGAATGTAACTTTGCACCAAAAATATACGCTGGACAATATATATAAATATATATATATTTATAAAAAATTACATTCACTTATGTACTTTCTCGTTCTTTTTAGAGCCAATCCAGGTATTAGGAAATTTTTCTTATTATTATGTACAGTTATTTATTAATATATATTTTCTTTCAAATGCTCTCAATTATTCTGCTCTACCCTACAGACGTTCAAGAAAGGAGAAATCTCTCTTTATATTATAAGTACATTCCTCCTTTGGTTTTCATTTAAGCAAATATTTAAGTTAAAACGTACACCGTCTCTCTTAATGCAAATCAAACATAATTCGTTGTTCTCAGACGCAATTGAATGAAAGCCCAAGACCGAAACGAACTTGTGCAATTCTAACCGTCCGGTGCGGCGTTTCGCTAAATTCGATGTTGCCACAATGAAATATTTAAATCAGAGTTATCATTTCGTTTAATTTGAAATTTTTCATCCAAAAGCCGAACAAGAAGAAAAATCTGACTCTTTTTAATTTAGCAGGAGCGCAAAATTATCGCAAAGGGCAGCCGTCACGTTTTTTAATTAAATTAATTTCACTGTCGGTTTATTTTGCTTTCTGTCTGGCAGGAATCAAATCAGTTTTAATCTAAATTTTCTACCAGGTCGCCGCTAGCGTGCGTCTGTCGAGATTTCCTCAGGGAAGCTCAGTTTCTTTTTAAAATTTCTCGCTCGTACGCCATTAATCTGAAGGCACCGTAGCCGTGAAACGGTGTATGATGCATCGCGGGGGTAAAGCTTGCGAAGAGAATTGTAAATTATATTAATATATGTGTATGTACACATCTTATATATACGTAGTAAAATAAATAATAAAAACAACGTCATGACATATGCTTTTAATAAAATAATATAATATATACATACATATTATTTACTAGCATCGCAATATATTTTTTGGACCCCAGGAAGCCATACTCCCGTTTTAGTAAATGACAAAAATTAATAAAAAACAATAACTTAATTGCAAAAATATTACATGTTTATTTTTACATATTTGTACGAGGAAGCAAAAAAAAGTTAATGTTAAATTTATTTGTAAAAAACTTTAGGTATTTTATAAAAACATTATCGTGATGGATTTTAGACACTTTATAGTATCTTTAAAATAAATAAAATTTATGTTAAAAATTCCTAGATATTTATATTTGGTAAACCGCAAATTTGTTAAACAATCTTAAAGTAAACAAACTGATGTACATAGGTAAATTAATTTTAGAGCACATACATCTTAAAATCCCAATTTTACCTTTAAACAGGTTGAAATGAAAAATAATAGATTATTATTCAAAATATTCGTCTTAAAAATTCATTTGTGTATAATTCACATTGCTTTACATTTTGGTTATTTTTGTCTAAATGCTGTTTTTTTTATATTGTACAATATTTTGCTCTTCCGTGTTTCTTCCAAAGTTTAATTACTTTACACGTATGTACCGCCTTTGTCTGCGTATTACGAGTAACTGAATTAATAAAATTAAATACACATGTATCTAATTTAATCGATTTTTCCCCACTTCTTATCAATAAAAATAATTTGCGTTAGGCTAGGTTTAGGTACATTATATCGTAGCCTAAACTATCGGTAAAACAAATCAGTAACTTAACTTAACATAGCCTAACTAGTTTTTTTATATAATTTTCTAAATTGTGAAATTAATAAAAAAAAATATTTTTAAGTTTTTAAAAACTATTGATTTTTATTATTTTAAAAAGCTATTGTAAAATATTTTTTTTTGCTTATAGTTGAAGATCAAAATGACACTTTATTTAAGCTATTTTGATTACTATACTACACATTTAAAAATATTTGTTCTAACATATTTTTCACGCGCTTATAAATAAAAATATTTTACGTTAAGCTAGGTTTGAGTACATTATACTGTAGCTTAACCTAACATAGAATTAAAAATTCCAAAAAGTAACCTAACATACCCTGATTAGTTTTTGTTACAATATTTTTTTAATATAAAATTTTTTTGAATGATTTTATATTTATAAACTTGTTCAAAATTAATAAATGTAAATAAATGTATTGATCAATAGCATTGTTTTAAAGTGTTAAATTTATAGTACTTTAACCTAACAATGGTAAACTTATTTAAAAATCTAAGTTTCATTGAAAATTATTTTTTGTTGTTTCAAATTAAATAAATGGTTTGATATTTTAAGTTTGTTAAAAATGGCTGACAAGCATTAAATTTACTTAATATTTTCATTGTTTTAAATATTTGTTTAATTTTGTGAAAATATTTTTCTGTTTGTGGAACTCACTTCATTGCCTTGCATTACTTATACCGCTTTTATTACCGATTCTAAGAGTAACTTATTTTTAAAAGTATATATACAACAACATAACTTTGTAATTTTTTTTTTACAAATTTAATAATAAATACATTTTGTGTTAGGCTAGATTAGGGTTCATTATATCGTAGCATAACCTAACATAGCCTAACAAATTTAAAAACCTAACATAACATAGCCTAACTAGTATTTTTACCTATATTTTTTTTTATTTATAGAACTAATAAATATTTTCATATTTTTGTTTGGTAAAAAAAATTTTTTTTCATATTTTTTATTTTTTCTAGTCTCCTCGCATACATTAAAGATTACTTGTTTTGCACTTCTTGTACCGCATATTTTTACTTATTTTTTGTGTTACTTAATTTATAAAATTAAGTACACAAGTAACTAACTTTACACTTTTTTTATACATATTTATTTCATTGTAATAATTTTAATTAAGTTTACATGTATCAATAAACATACTTTAAAAGTTAGGTAAGATTAGGGTTTATTATATCGTAGCTTTATCAATTATAACCTTTAGGTAGAAACAGCTGCAGGGTGCATTTTAAATTATATTTATCAATAAAAATATATTTAGTTAAGCTTGGTTGCGTAACATTATATACATTATATCGTAAGTAAACATCTCGCTAGATTGATGCTGAACCAAATATAAACGACGAAATTTTACAACAAAGTTGTTGTCTTCATTCTTCTGCACCGGTCTGACTCAATAAAGGTGAAAAGAACGAGCTGTCTTGTTTGAATACAAAAAATAAGCGTTCTGAAAGTAAAATCAAGGTATCACACGGTGTCAGAAAAGTTAGCTTTAGATGCCATTTTACCCGTCAACTTGCTTGCACTGAAAAGACAGGTAACATACAACAAGAAGGCATAGGGAAAAGCTAAAGAGCTGACTATGGAAATAGCAGGAGTAGTGAGACGCTTCTAAAATGAACCGGTGGACTCACCGCCTCATCACAAACTTGCAGACATGGAAAAAAATATATTGTAGCATGGTGAATCAAAACTTTACCTGACACTCATAAACAACGAATGCTTCAGATAGACAAGAAAAAGACAATAAAAACCTATATAGGATAGACAAGATAAACCATGTATGCCAACAATGTGGAACAGCAGTTGACAACGGTACTTATACTTTGAATGCACAGAACGGGAGCAAGAGAGAACCACACTGAAAGAAGCACTCCTTTATAATATAGAAGTTTTGTCAGATAGCATGGTTTCATGCTGAGGAACAAAGAGACTTAGTCAACTTGTCAACTTTTCGTATGTGCAATGAAGAAGAAGAAAAAAGCGTAGCAAAGAGAGAGACTATTACACCTCTTTAGTACTGAGCAATAAAAGGGTTAAATTGCATAAATTACTAAGGCGCTAAAAGAGCACAAGACTTTATCGAATCCATAAATGCGATAAAGCAGTTACCCCGAGGAGGTAAAAAGAGCAGTGGAGATTTTAGTGGGTAAAAGTCTCACGCTACCAATAGCATAAAAATATGCGGGCGGTGCCTTTTAAAGGTTTTCCCCATTGGGAAAAAATCTATCGTTGCTTAGCCTAACATAGCCTAACTAATTTAAAAATTCAAATTTAACATAGTCTACATTATATTAAAATAAATAAATTATTTTAAGGTCTGTTACAAAAATGCTGAATTTCCAAGTTAATTAAAATGTTATTTGCATTGTTCTAAATGTTTGCTTATATTTGTCAAAGTGACATTTCATATTTTTTTTTGGTTTTCGTACATAGCTTAGAACTTGTTAACCTTGCACCTGCTATTCTGCCCTTGTGACTGCTTTTAAATGTAATTTAATTAATAAAGTTAGATAAACATGTACCTAAAATTATATTTTTTTCGACATATATATCAGTAAAAATATTTTAAGTTGTGCTAGGCAAGGATATCTTGTTTTTTGCTTTTTAGTTTTTATTATCGTTAAATTATTTTTAATCGTAGATTTAAAAATACCAAAAACATACAAATAGCTATAAAGATTATTCACACAGTTATTTTATTGTGAACAACTTGAATTATCTTACTTTTTACTAATTTAACACTAAGATTTCTAGGGATCATTATAATATTCTGCCCTTTTTTTAAGTAAAAATAGATAAATTTATGAAAATCATATAGTTCATTATTATATAAGAATACAAATTTATATTGTAAAATACGTTTAATATTTAAAAGATATTTACGAATATATGTATTGTTCTTCATAATATGTAGACTATATGTTTTTAAAAAATTGAAAATTGCGTAGACTCAATATACGAGTCTCAAAAGTAATACGAGTACTTTTTCACACGCCTGAAAATTTGGAAACAATGACCGTCTGTGTACTGTTACACTAAAAGCGAAACGTCGAGATGAAATATGATGCACTCAGAGCTTTCACAAAACACTCGGTGAAAAGTGAGTAATGCTATACGTTATTCAATTGTTTTCTTTTGCCGTATAAAGGACATAGGCCGTAGACCCAAGGCGAAGAATTTCAAAGCCAGGGTGGGCTCGAATTTGGAATTTCACAAAATTCATTCCGCGAAAATGGCAGTGTATTATGTTAATGCGCGGTTATAATTCACCGTCTGTTCGCGGGATCACTTTGGGGATTTTATTTACTTCCAAGACCGCCATTTTGGGACTTAATATCAAACGACTATAATATGGAAATTTCATTATGCGCGTTATACGTCCGTGGTTTACGTTTGCGTCATTGTTATTTCACCTTAAAGTTATTTTAACTTAACAAAACTACAGTGAAACTGAAATGTTAATATTTCAAATATACCAAAGTAATTTTAAATCCACTTGAAATATATAAACTATAGTTATAATAAAATATTGTTGTGTTAAAAATATCCCATGCTTTTAACCTATTGTAAAAAAATTATGGTCTAACAAAATAAATGCCTGTTTTAAGAATCGTTACAAACTATTCCATGGAATCGTAGTGCCTAGACCCTAGAGCATGTGCAATTTTATTCTAAAGCTCTCTCATCTCTTACTGGAAAATGTTGTGTAAATTTAATTTTTATATTTTTGGTAGATAAATATTTAAATTTTCTGAATAGGGTCTTTAGTAAGTACACTTAATATTAATTATGTTTAGTACTTAATCTTGCCTTTAGATAAGTTTAAACCAATAAATTTGAACTAGCTGACTCTATTAACATAAAAACAAATATGTGTTAAATTATTATAGTGTATAAAATATATATTATTGGATTAGTCGATGGTTTTCAGTCGATTTAATACATTAGGGTTTGTTCTGAAATGCTTTCGCCCCGTCACTATTTTCTTTGATTAATTGAATATTTCCGTCTACCTGCCATCAAAAGCAACTGTCCGTTCAGAAGCTGGCATTCATTGGTGCAAATACAATCCCACATCAATTGTATATTACATTTTGAAGACCTACTATTTCGAGTACGAATCGTTCGGCAAAGATAGAATTCCAAGAATTTGAGATGAAACCGATATCACATAATACAATTTAATTTAGAATATGTTTTCCGCTTTGAAAGAAACTACATATTTTTATTTTCGAAGGTATACACAAACATTGAATAGAAGAGTGATTAGGTTATACGGAAAAATACGAATAACCTATCTATACAGAGTATTTTTTATAATTTTCTTGAACTGTGGAATGATTATATAATTTAATTATTAAATTAGAGCTGAATCCATAAATAAATGTGGACTTATACGAAAAGCAAAGCAGTATGTGAAAAGTATGTAAAAAAGGTATCTGTCAATTTTGTTTTAAACTGACTGTTTTTAAGATACAATGAGCACGATGGACGAGTGGTATATGTCGCTGGCTATTTACCTTAAAGACCTAGATTCTAATTTTCTGGTGTTTTTTTAATTTCTATCGTATCTTTGAGATCGAAATAATTATTTTTTACAGAAATTCATGTATGAGATTTTCACAATCTCATACATGAATAATTGAAATCAACTAGGTCGCACATATTAGGTATTGAAAACGGATTTATTATTTTGAACTAAATATGGACCATTGCGACATAAAAAGTTACCCCATTGCGTCACTAATTAAGGTCAAAAAACAATTTATGTATAGTATTATTACAATACACAAAAAATACAAAATTAAAAAATCATAAAATATAAAAATTAAATGATATAAACTGGACCAGCTCCTTGTATCTGACATTAAACATATGTATGCGCAATGCCAGAATATTGAGGAGCTGGATGGCGACAGCTATTTGAGAGTCCGCTAGTGCAGAGTAGGGTTTTTAATTATTCGTAGTTTTCAACTATTTGAATATTTAATAAAAAATGGATGAAATTTTTTTTTATCGATTTTTACCAATATTTTTTTTTTTTAACCAATTACAGCTAAATTTCCATTGGTTCTTAAATTGCTAGTTCAGTACAGAGAAAAAAAGCTTAATGGATATATTTTTATATTGATTTTTCATAATATCTTATTTTTATTATTACTAAGTAATTATATACAATATTTTAAAATGTAGTTTTGTTATTTTTTATAATATTGCATTGTTAAAAACTAACATCAATACTTTTTTCACAAATAAGTAATTGGTTTTAATAATATAAATATATATTTAAATTTTTATTAGCATCCCTAAATATGTGAATTTTTTCATGGGTTATTCGAGTGAAATTTAAGATTACATTGATAAGATGTATTACATAATATTAACATATTATGTTAATGGTGTTCCTTTTGGAATATTCTACAAAGAATGCATTAAGCGAAGGAGCAAAAAACATTGTTGGTGATTATCGTTACGTGAAATTGCGTTTCTTTTCATATTGAAATAAAATTACATTGTTGATGGTCAATAACGATAACTTATAACGACAAAGGCTTTTTTGCAATGTTTTAAAATTATTAATGTTATAATTTAGCATGCCGGAATCGCAAAATTTAATTTATTGCAGTTCCGGTAATAAAGTAAGAAAATGTCTTAGCGTCATTATCATTACGCAGCTCTTTTATAACTATACGGTTTTGGTGATCGTAAATCACTGTATAAATAGGATATTTCAAATTTATTTAATATCTTTAGTGTTAAACTCTTATAGATAATAAATGCATAACTAAAATAAAATTACAATAATAATTCTAATTAAATGATGATGAAAAAGAAGAATTTTACTTACAGTCGAATATAAACTTTTTATTTTTCGTCTGGTTTTGTTCGTCTCCTAATTTAACTTTCGAAAGTAGATTACATTTTACGATTGTTCCACAACTAATCACAGGTATGAAAATACACATTACGTCTACGTAATTTAACTTTTGCCCCCTCAAGGTCAAACAAAGTTTCAAGGTCTCGTTCAAGATTGGATACGACACAGTGTCCAACTTTTGCACTTTTTCATCATTTTTTCGCTTTTCTCCCCGAAGATACACTATAAATAACGTTTATGACGTATTATTTTTTCCGTTATCAAAAAATATAAACCATCGTATAAGTTCACCCGCAGAGAAAAGGTTAAATTCTAACTTTATCCGACACAATAGACATAAAGTATATATGTGTGTACATATAGACATCGCGTGTGCGTATATCGACTTTTGGGCTTTCTTCGCAATTCTCCGCGTTTTGGCTTTGTTTATTCTACATGAAAAACTTTGTATTGACCGAAAAAAGTTTGGCTCTCCCAGCAGAGTCGATATTTATACGCAAAAACAATGATAAGGTAGGGCTGCATCTAACAATTGCAGTAAATTTAAAATGCTGGCTTAGACTTTTTCAATAATTAATATAATAATACATAAATTACTCTGTCTGATTGTTTAGATAAATGTAATATATATTAAATCTCACTGACATTTTTATCACAGAGATTATTGTTATATTATATTTTTGTTATTGTTATATTATATTTTTTTTAATATACTTTTTTTAATTCTTAATCAGTTATTACAAATGGTTTGTAGAAATAGTGTTAAGAAATTTAAAAACGTCGTTTTTTTCGGTTCTGTGAGCTTCGCTATACTGAGATTTCACTGTATATTGTCGGAAAGGTAAGAAAATATTATCTCTTGATAATCAATTATGAGAGTTTTAGGTGCTGTAAAAATAAATGTTCGATTTTTTTTGCGTTTTTCGATTACATTTTTGTTTGGTTTTGGTAAACAGCCAGTTATACTCAAAATAACACATCTGTGCTAGCAACAATTAATTGTAATTTAAACAGCGTTATTTGAACCGAAAGAGAAATTCATATCGCTTTTATATTATCTTTGAAATATTTTTAACCACACTTTCAAATGGATATGTAGTTTCTATAACATGTTGCACTTTCACCATTTAATTGTCTCAATATTAATCAAATTAGCTACTGTGCGTCATGTCTGATTTTCAGCTTTAAAAAACCCGCAAAAACTATTTGTATCACGATTAATAATATATGTTGTTTTAGGTTATTTTATATTAAGTGGCTGATTTTTATTTATTCAAAATTTAGTTCTATTTAAAATATATTTTTTTTATAAAAATAGTCTTCGATAAACGAATAAGTAATTAATGAATTCGTTAAAGAAGTAATTAAGCCGCTAAGGAATTCTTTAATTTCATAATAATTTTTGTATCTGCAAAAATAGGTTAATATATTTTAAAAAGTAATAATTTGTAAGGGAAAGGTCAGGAGAATATGAAAGATGAGGCAATTTTAATTAATTTTATTTTGAAACAGCAATTAGTGGTTTATGGGGTCTCGTTTTATTGTGAAGCAATATACTTCCACGTCTGTTTTTTAACAACGGATGTTTTAAAGTTATTTTTATATGCATAATTTCTATGCAATATAATTTCGCTCTTATAGTCATGCCTAGTTTAAAAAACAAACGATAAATAATAATAGTTTTAATAAAAAAAAAATAAGCTTTAAATTGTTGAGGCTTTTATATTTTGGTCAGTATGTGCGGTACCCATTTGCCATTTTTTTACGATTTTTAAGACATGTAGATGTCATAAAACTGTCGCAGGAGACGCTCTTAAAAATCTTTGTTTGTTTATTAGATTTGACGATGATACTGAATCTTTCGTTATCAAGAGATTGGATAGTTTTCAAGGTTCATTTTGTCAATACGATTTTTTTAATCAAAGCCTTATAGTACTTTGACTAACAGTACCTTCACTAATTCGCCTATTGATTATAATAGTATCTTGTTTCTCGTAAAATTTGAATATTTTCCATTAACAATTAAGAAATAACTGAATATTTAACTGTGAGTTCTGTAAGCATTACTCTAGGTTGATATATAAATTTGGGTGCATATTTAGGTTATTAATTATTTTTTAATATTAATTGTTTTGGAAACCCTAGAGAAAGTTATTTAGGTGGGAACGAACGCTTTAGGGGACGCGGCGACGAACAACCCCCTTATTGAATGTTTCACGTAATTCGCGAAACAATAAAAGCGCGGGCGGGTGTGATGCAAAAGAGATAATCAAAAAGAGAGGCAAATGAAACTTTTCGCCCGGTCATAAAGGAACAACGGCGGGCCACCTTCGCTCGGAACACTCTTCCGAGCGGCAATAAAACCAAACTAAATTAAACTTGGTCGGAAACAGAAGCGTGGCTCTGTTAGCGAAAAGAAGAAGAGCTGCAAAAAAAGTAGAAGAAGAATAGGAGGGAGCGCTTTTCCACTTTTTCAATTAGCTATGAAACGGTCCGTGGTGGGATTCAAGAGAAAAGGGAAAACAACAACTGGCTGACTCACCCCATCGAAAAGGATTCGTTCATTCGTCAATTAGTATTGATAACGCGGGGTGGGTTGTTGGCGAAACCGATCCGGTGTTGCTAAGTTTTTCTCTGGAGTATTAACTGTTATTTCTTTGCGGAGTTGTTCGACTTGGGAGGCTATAGTTTGGAAGGCGACGCTGAATATAAAGTAGGTATGTGTTCAGTGATTGTTTATGGTTCTTTTTTATGGGATTTATGCCAGTTTCTATTATTCGACACATACAAGGTATGTTTTAGCCTTGTTTCTTTAATAAATATTCATACAACTAATTTTTTAAAGTCTAAACTAATTTTTTCCCCTATTTTACAATTTTTTTTATAGAATAACTAATAAAGTCATTCCTTATTTGATTGGTAAAAGATTATGGATTTTGCAAATATTTAATTAATGACATCAATGTCTGGTTTTTTCGATTATATAATTTATTTTTAATTGTCCGTTGAAATTTCGAACTTAGCACAGAATTAATATTTTCCAATTGTTTTACGAAAATATTTAAGTCCCCTTCGGCTGTCAATATTTGTAAAACAATTTTTAATAACAGCTGTAATTTATTCTTATCAAAGCGGGTTCTTAGATCACCAATGCAATGATAAAACCGACGGCCGGTTAGATTATTAGAAAATCGTAAAAAATTGTTGCTCATTCAAATACTTTCGATCTTTCAAGAAAGTATGCATATTTAGAAACATCTGGCATGAACACATTCGGAAAGATTTTTAATCTGAGCTTATTATTTTATTACTTAAGCAAAAATATGGCGAGTTTAAGTGTCAAGAACGATTCACTATTTACCTTGTAAATATCTTACCTTCTAATAGTTTATTAAAAAAAATATATATACAATATATTATTTATTAAAACACCTCGTTGTTCAAATTCTAAAGAGTCAAAGTTCTCATCTCGACGGGTTGCACTTTTGTCAGTGTTAAATTCGTTTATACAATTTTCACTGTCCGTTTTATAGCCAGAGCTAACATTTCGCGGCAAAGGCGGGAGCAAACACCTGCACAGGTGCAATATTCATAATGAAACGTACAAAAATAACAAGGCGATAGCTGGATGTAGCAGTTAAAGAAAGAGCCGACTCCATTGCACACCTTTGAATGTTTAACGCGGCCGGCTGTAAAACGAATTTATCTGCGGCACGTTGATTCTGACCGAGCCGAGATGAATTCGTAAAAGTGGTTCGCATTCGGAAGAGCTATTCAAATATGCATCGATTCTGGACAGCCATGTCAATGGTTTTGTGTTTGGACGTAGAAAGAATGTCATCGGTGACATTCGATGTTTCGTGGCGCAGATCGAAAATCAGAAATAAATATGTTAAATTCATGTGTGATTTAAATAAGAGAAAAAATCTTGTTTAACGATGATTCAAACAGTAGTGTTTTCGGTAGAATTAGTGAATGGCAAATTCACAGCAACGTTGCATATTGAGCGTATTTTTGAAATGGCCATGTCAATTTCCTACCATACAAACTATGAGAATTATTTAGTAATCTAATTTTTGTGTGTCAAACTTTCTATAGAATTTTATATTCTGATTTTTTATTATTTATGGAAATGAAATATTGTCGTTAGCTCAAACTGCAGGCTGGTTTTTATTGATTCCACATTAATTTAAAGCTATTAAAGGGCAATATTTATTTTTTATTTTCTTTTCAAATACAGATCTTTTAAAAGATTTTGTATTGTCATAATTGTTTTATTCATCATTTTAAATATTTTTGTCAATGCATGCCTTTCAATTCCACATAGAAAGAGCACACAAAGGAGGAATAACAGAGAATTAATAAAATATCAGAGAATTTGTCCGCCGGGTGTGAGAAGTGCAATTGGTAGCATTGTGCTCTCGGCGCATCTTGCTTTATTTATATCCGAACAACGGTACTATGCTGAAAATGCATCCATATAGCTATATGTAGAATACACACATAAAATAAATATATATGACGTTGTTGAACGAAACATAAAGCAAATTTTTCACGAGAAATAGTAGCTCGGGGCGATGTTCGGAACATATTGCATATTTTACCGTCGAACCGAACCGAAATTGAGATATTTTCTCTATAACGCAATAAAATCCATCCCCCCGTAAACGCATTAAGCCGACGATACCGTCAGAGTGCAACGAGGTCGAAAATTACGTTGTGTACAATGTGAATTTTAGAGCTTTTGCATGACTAAATAGGTTAATTGATACTGCCAGTAGAAGTTTAGAAGAGCTATAACTATAAATCAAAACATATTTGGGTAGTGTTACGTCTACAATGGGATATGTAATATTCATGCAATTATATTTATAAAAAAAAGGAAAAAAGATCTCAAATAACGAATCTGAACTAAAGCTGTTTGAGATGTATGTGCTGATGTATTTCAAGTATAAGTTTCTTCAGCTTCTTTTTTAAATACAAAAAAAAACTGCTAAGGACAAAATGTTTCATAAATTTCACTGATTTCGATCAGTGTATTTATATTTCGGTTAGTGAAAATATAAGTATTCTATTCATTAACATATTTATTTCCAATATTTATGGTATCAAATATGATGTTTTAATATTTTTATATAACTTATGAAATGTATCGATATACATATGTTGAAAGCAAACTTTCTCTTTTAACTTTTTTTGACATAAAACATAAGATCAAAACGACTGAAATATCTTTTTGATTATCTTTAGTGATTTATTGTGTATATATTACGAAGAACTCATAGTTTTTTCTTATTTTTTATGGTAATAATTAGATTTGCCAGAGGGAATTCGCGCGGACTGTAAGTTTGTCGAACGCAAAAATAAGACGTTTTTACATCGGAACTTTACTCGCGAAACTTTGGTTTTTCCGAGAAATATATATATTATGCGCTAGCGATAAGCCAAATATTTTCTAGAACGCTGAACAAACTTTAGATAGTTATGAATTATATACATGCCAAATTTATTCAGTTGATATGCAAAGTTGGCGGACGAAAAAATGTGTATACAGAAATGTGCTTTTTTCGGAGCCCTCCCAGAGGAGACTATCAAAGAAAACTTGACAGACAATAATAAGAAAAAAATATATTTATTGGAAAGTTCGCCTTAAAATCGAACGAAAAATAAAGTTTTATACCTTTAAAAGTATTTCTAAGTGAGCAAACGAAATTTTAGGTTTAATGAAAGAAATAAAAACAATTTGTAATGTAAAGTGTAGGATGAAATATTTATGTTGCGAAGCCTCATTCGAGGAATACTTGTATATTTTATTTAAGATCATCAAGTTATGCGTATTAACAACATATGCATGATTGTATTTACATAAATATTTTAGCATATAAAAGGATTTTTTATTATATGTTTATTTACATTTTTCAGTTTGTCATGTATGACATGGATTTAAATATGCATCTCAAAAATCAGTATTATATTATTTCTGCCATTATAGTAGTACAGTGAAAAATATATTTTGATTCCAAACATAATGGATATAAAGTCGCAATTTATTTTCATGGAAAAATACATTTACGCAGATGGCTAAGGAACAATAAAATGTTAGAAAAGCGAGTCATGCAATCGCCAGTATAATTGTAAAGAAGAATAAACCATTATCCGATGGTGACTTTATTAAGGAATTCATTATTGTAGCTATTGATATTGTATGTCCGAGTATTAAAAACTAATTACAAAATATAAGTTTATCTCGACCGACATAAACACATGGAATTGAATGTATTGATGATGATGTAAATAAGCAACTGTAATTAATATTACAATCGATAACATTGTATTCAATCGCTCTACATGAATGTACTAATCAAAAGGATACAGTGAAACTAATAATTTACATTAATGTACATGCTCTTGCATGAACCCCTGATTTTGAATCAATTGAGTCTATGAAGGACCAGACAACTGGGAATTAAATTTTTGAACAAATAAATAATTGCATAATCGAATATAAATTACCATGGAAAAATCACGTAAGGGGACTACTAATGGAGCACTAAGTTTTCCGGCAAAAAAGCAGGAGTTCTAAAGTGATTAGTGAGAAATGAAGCAAATAATTACAATTCATTGTATTTTATATCAGAAAAGTTGAACACCTCACATATTGTATGGTTATATTAGTTGATCTCGATTCCGAATATTTAGATATCCTTTACGACAGGCAAATTCATTAGTCAAGTTTAGGAAAAGTTCTTTGTCGGATATAGGAATTGAAAAGTGATATAAAAATGTATCAGATTTTCCCGAACTTAAAATCTGGCTTTGCAACTTTACCTTTACTTGAATGTTCTTAATGAGAGGTTTCAAAGAAAAAATAAATATGCATTAAATTTACTAAAGAACGGAAAGGCATTTTAGTTAAAACTCAATAGTTTATTTAAGAAACTATTGTTTAATTCAAATATCATTATTAAAGAAATTTTCTAGAAGATTTTCTGATTTTAGCAAAATATAAAATTAGTTTTCGATGGTTTATTATAAATTTTCCGTAAACTTTGAAAGCAAACCGAGTAAATTTATACTTAAAATTAGAGACCTGCAAGATATACATCGTAATAAAGAAATATGTTCATTTTATAAATCATTGAGCTCGAATAGCTATAATAATTATAAAAAAATTGCCCAAATAATGTGTTATTTTTAGATCGACGAACATTTTCGAAAAATAATTTTTAATATTAAATTGTAACAAAAACTCGTTAGAAACGTGTATTAGTGAATAACATTTAAAAGCAGTGTTTAGAATTTTAACAACAAAATTCACCCCAGACATGTTAACAAATTTTACTTTAGTCATTAAAGTATAAAAATTGTATGTTTTAAATTTCATTCACCTCGACAAATTTTGTTTTATGTAGGATTCGTGTAGTAATAAAAATTAAATACTTAGAAAATTATTCCTAATTAAAAAAAAGTTTTATTATAAATCCAATGTACGTGTACATATATGAATTTAAATATTTTTATTGCATATACTTGCAAACTTATAATACAATTTTCTAACGATTACTTTTACCTTTGCATTGTATTTTTGTATTTTTAACTAATTGTATTTTTCTCGTTGTATGTACGAAAAACATGGAATACTTCTTATTAGGTAATTCTAGTATTTTTTTGTAATGTTGATAGTATTCTTTCAATTGTAATCTGCTTTATTTACAATTGTATGTTTCTTATAACAATTAGTATGTATATTGTTTATTTTTATCCACTTTTTATGTTTTCCACAATATGCTCTAAAAAAAATAATATTCTTTAAAATTTATTTCTAATATTTTTTTAATTTATTGAAAAATTAAACTTATTAGAAATTCAATAATAATTATGTTTATATATTTAAATATAATTCTCTCAATTGCATTTTTATCTTATTTAGAATTATTATGTTTTAAATGAGAAGGATTTATATGTTGTAGGGGCCTATCTATCTATTTATTTATTTATTCATTGGTTATAGTTAAAACTTGGCGGCACTCTGGTAAAACTGACGTGACTGCGGCGGATGATAGCGCATTTTTTTGATGAACCTCGATGGAAAGACAATGACCGGTGGTGCTTTGTTCACCGCTCACTCGCATATATTTTAATAACAAACATGTCAACTAAATTATAAACTTTAAATAAAAATACTACGGCTCAATTTTTGTATATGTAGCTCTTGTCATAATCCATCCGCCTAAATGTATTTTGTAAAAAAAAATATTTATCTTGTTATACACTTTGTTAAATATCTGATATTTCACAATTTTTATTTAATTTTGTTTTGCACAATAAATACCCGTTTTGGTTTTTAAATATAACTCTTAAATTTTATAAAATAAATGTGCTCATTAAAAAACTACCACAAATGGCAATTTTGAATGTGGCCCACGGATATATTTTTATTTCCACCCCTTTGTTAAAGGAATAAATATAGCTTATATTGTAGTCTCATATATTTAGTTTCATTTTTAACTATTTATTATAGTAACGTTATAAAGTAAAAGTGTATTTTTACGAGATAGCAATGACTTTAGCCTTGTATTTGTAGTTGAACCCAAGAAAAATTACTCTTTTAACCCATACGAAATTAAATAAACATATATAAATAACAATCTAAATGCCCATTAAATAACTGGATTGTTGAGAAAAAGTTTGACTCTAGTTAGACTTAACAACACAAATTCAGCAAGAAGGATATGGATTACAATCGAAAAATTCCAGCTGTTAAAGAAAGTAGAGAGAGATCGAAAACTTTGTTTGAAGTAGGCAGTATTTAATGATTATGCTAAAATAAGAAATGTAGAATTTAATTGATTTTTTTACAAAACACTCGAATTCACTTATTTAACGTAATTGAATCGCTTGGCCGAGTTAGTGTGTCACAAAAGATTCGAATTCTTCCAGCGACTGATCTAATTAACGAAAAGTTTCCTACGATAAAAGCGCTTCTGTCGTTATCCCCCTATCAATTCGTTATTCTCTTTTCGCCTTGCTCCTTTTTGCGATTCGTGCAAAGGTCCCGTGCCAAATTTCAAGGGTCGCATGATTTAAAAATAATTTCGGTCGCCTCTCGTAATTTTCTTCCGGTTCCGTGTCCACGGATACGGAATATGGAAAGTCACGATTCCTATCTCCCATCCTATCCTAGCGCTATGGAATAGGAGTTATCAAGGTATGTGTGCGTGAAAGAAGAACGGCTGTACCGAAGAGAGTTTAAGGATAATACGAAAACGAAATAAATAAAGGAAACCCGGAACAACGTGTGTGAATTTTTTTATTGAGCAAAAATAAGGCTTAATGCTTTTATTTTTCACTTTGAAATTTACTGAAAAAAATAGTGAAGCGTGTATATTTCCTTACACATAAAACACACCAAAAATCTTGTATTCTTTTTAATGAAGCGTATTAAGAAGAAAGTGAAAAACAGAATTAATGCCTTTGGGATGTTTTGACAAATCTGTCAAATTTTGAAAAATTTTAATTGAGCATTATTTAAAAAAAATATGCTTGAAGATTATTCTTCCGTTATTTAGAAAAACTGCCAGAAGATGATGAAAGAAGAAGGTTCAGAGCAAGTTTAATTATTTATTAAAATTTAATTAAAACCATCAAAGAGCACTCTAGGCAACCACATGGGTCCACAGGTTGAAAATGGGAAAAAACTCTTAAGAGTCAGCTATTGTTGCGATGCAGTAGCTTCGGGCAAGGAGCACCGCTTTATAAAATGTCAATTTTATAGGAGAAGACAACTCAAAAATTAAATCTGTGGAGATAGGCCTCATAAGTTTTGGAAGGTTACTTGAAAATGTAACACCGAGATCAGAATTATTATAAGTGCATTAGGGAGATTATATTGTTGTTAAATAATTTAGATTTATTAAATATGTATTTAAATTAAAAATAAAAGTAAATTATATACACACCACAACGACGACATTCACTTCAAAAACACAAAAATCGAGAGTGATTTTTATGATTTTATAGCGCCTCTCAAACGCCAGCCATCCATCACCCGGGAAAAGCGAAGAGGCAATTAATATAATTGGAATGAGTTTTTCCCCGAAAGCCATCGAAATAAATCAGAAACATCTGGCATCGCCTAGCCTCCAAAAAGGCAAAATTCGTTCGGTTAAATTTTTATTTTTACCCGAAAAAATCAATTCATAACACAATGATCTTTTGAAGAGTTAATAGCTGACGTCATTCAAAAGCTCTTGACGGGTGACCCCCCGTTGTTTGCGTCGTTGGAAAAGCGGAAATTATAGGAAAATTTGCTGTACACAATAATGTGAGTTAAAAAATATATACGTATGTGTACAAAGAGTGTCAGAACACGCAATCAGCCGCCATTACACAGCGATTATGTCACGCTCCGACATGCGTAACGGTCGGCGTATAACCAGTTATGATTTAATGCAATTTGTTCAGCTCAGCGAGCTACAAAACAGAACATACTTAATAGCCTTTGTGAACTTTTTCGATTTATTTTCGATATGCCAGCTATGTGTGCTAATAATATACAAGGGGCAAAAAACCAAACGATATTTTAAAAGCTATCTCGTAAACTCTTAATAACATTCATGCCTTTTTAGGCTTAACTCTTATTACGAGCATGAATAATAATATTATTTATTAAAATAAAAATTGGTACAGTAAGCTGTAAATATTATTTTTTTTTTTTTTTTTTTTTTTTTTTTTTTTTTTTTTTTTTTTATTAATTTATTTAGCTTAATAGCTAATCTTTACATCTAACAAATTTAGTAAACATATATAAAAATATATAAAAAATACATAACAGAAAGAAAAAATATACAATAATAAAGACTTAATATTATAATATTTTATTTCTATATGTACGAAGGTGTTTTTTTATTCCATTTATAAAACCCGTTATATTTTTGCTGTTTCGGATTTCTCTTGGAAGACTATTATATAAATTAAAACCTCCGTACATAATTCCCCTAGCCGTACTCGTTTTCTTATACTTTATTATTTTTAAATTTTCTCTATTTCTAGTATTATATTTATGTACATCTTTATTTCTTATTAAATACTTATTAAAATAGTGTGGTAACATATTATTTTCTAACTTATATATAAATACTAAAACATTCATACTCAATATTTCTTGAACATTCAACCATTCTAATCTATCAATCATACTTTTACAATTAGTTAATCTATTTTTATTTAAGATTACTCTCATTGCCCTATTTTGTAATTTTTGCAACATTTGTTTATCTAATTTATTCAACATATTTAAAAGTGTTGCACAATAATTAAAATGGGGCAATATTATACTATTGTAAATTAATTTTTTTGTATTTATACTTAATATATTTCTTAATCTAGATAATAAACCTATTTTTCTACTAATTTTTTTTAATATGTAATTACAATGTTCTTTAAAGTTTAATTTTGTATCAACAATTACTCCTAAATATTTTATATTATCCACTATTTCTATATTAGAGTTATTTATTACTATTTTGGTACTATCATCTAACACATTTTTATAATTAATAAACATACATTTAGTTTTATTCTCATTTAATTTAAGTACATTATTCTTTAACCATATCTCTAACACACCTAATTCATCATTCAAATTACTCACAACTTCTTCAATGTTATCACCCATGCAATAGATCAATGTGTCATCCGCAAATAGATGAACTTTACATTTTCTTACGTTATTAACTATATCATTTATATATAAAACAAACAACAATGGTCCCAATTTAGACCCTTGTGGTACTCCATAATACACTAACCTCTCTTCAGAACATACATTATTTATCTTAACTTTTTGTTTTCTTTTATATAAGTAATTATTAAACCATCTCAAAACTATATCACTTATACCTATACTCTCCAATTTCTTCAACATTATTTCTCTGTCTATTGTTTCGAAGGCTCTCTTGAAATCCAAGAAAACTGCTCCAATGATTTTGTTTGTATCCTTAGCCAACAGCCAATCATTTATCACTACTTGTAATGCAGTTTCAGTGGAATGCTTTTCTCTGAATCCCGATTGTTGTTCACATATTATGTTTTGAGAAGTAATAAATTCCTTTAATTGTTTGATTACTACTTCTTCTATTATTTTTTCTATACACGGTAGCATGTTGATTGGTCTCATTTCTTCAACTTTTTTACTATTTTTTATTTTAGGTATAGGTACAATAGTAGCAATCTTTAAATTTCCAGGCATTTCTCCTAATGAGAGTGCTTTATTTATTAAATAATTTAATTTAGTTCCTATTATTTCCCATGTTTCTTTAATTATATTTATATCTAGTTCATCAGTACTAGTTCCTTTTTTAAATTTACATATTATGTTATGAATTTCATCTAATGATACTGATTTAAATTTACTAAATTTTACAATTAATGTTTTATTATTATATTGTACTAAATTAATAATCCTTGGTATTGAATTTACAATTTCTTCTATGCTCTCAATGTAATATGTATTCATCTTTTCTGCCATTATATAATGATCTTGATATATATTTCCATTAATTTCCATCTTTATTATGTCGTTTTTCTGAGTTGGATTAATTAATTGTTTTATTGATTTCCACATCTTATTTGGATCATTTTGTATTTCATCTATCAATTTTTCATACCATTTCTTTTTAGCCATTCTTAATACTTTGACTGCCATATTTCTACATTGTGTGTATGTTTTCCATTTTTCATTAAAGACTTTATATTCTATTTGTTCTGTTTTTAATATTTGAAAAATTTTGTATGACTCATCTCTTTTCTTTATAGCATTTTTAACATCATCATTAAACCACGGTTTTGGGTTGTAACGATATTCCTTTTTAAAATTATATTGACTTTTTGTTTTACAATCTACTATATTCTTATAAATTTTGTTCCATATCCTATTAACATCCATATTATCTACATTCCAGTCACATTTTTGTAATTCTAATCTTAATTTATTAAAATTAATTTTTTTAATTATATCAATTTTTTTTGTTTTTTTAAACTTAAGTTCATTATGTTTTTCTATATAAATATATACAATTGAATGGTCAGTTATTCTTGGAGTTGATTTTACTTCACAATAAATTTTTTTGTTGTTGGTAAATACTAAATCTATTAATGTGCTCGATCTGTTATTAGTCCTTGTATTTTCTTTGACGCATTGTCTTAAACCAAATATATTTGATATTTTTTCTAATTTTGCTGTGTAAAAATCTTCACATTTGTTCCAATTAAAATTCCAATCTCCAATTAAAACAGTATCCAAAATTTGATCAAAACTCCATTCTGCAATATTATTTATAAATTCTATGAATATATTCGGATTACTATTTGGAGATCTGTATGCTATACATAATATTATGGGAATTTTTTCAATAAAAATCTTAACTGTGATAGACCAGTATGTCTTATCTTGATTATTTTTAAATATAGTATTGAATTTTATATCATTTCTAATATACAGTATAACACCTCCTGTATGTCTGGAATTAGAATCACATCTAATTATATTATAATTGCCAATATTTAGTTCAAATTCTTCAATGTCATTTGTGATATGGGTTTCAGTTAACCCTAAAAATATTGGATATTCCTTTTCAGTAATTAATTCTATTTCCTCTTTATGTTTTAAATAACCTTGTGCATTGATTAATATCCCAGTTACTGATTCTTGTTTCCCATATGAACTTGATTTTTTTAATTGCTATACTATATTATATTGTATTTTATTATAGTAATTTTGCTCGTATCTTTTATAAATTGAACAATTTCTATCCATGGAGTTGTGTTCCACATTCAAATTAAGATTTAGTAATTTATTTGCTCTACAGCAATTCACACAGTTTTCTTTTTTGTTGCATTGATTTATTAAATGTTCTTCCGAACCACATTTTATACAATTTTTTTTATTTTTACATTCACTGGCTTTGTGATTATAACCATAACAGTTATAACAACGGTATATGAATATGTCTTCATATACTTTACACCTATCCCATTCAATATTTAATTTGCCTACATCCATTATATTTTTAAATGTCGTAACATCTACTTCAATAATAGCATCATACTTATTAAATTTGTTTTTTTTAATATGTTTTACTTCTAAATAACATTTGTTTTCTTCTACACATGTGTTTTGTTTCATTATACACTTTTTTAGTTGATCATATTTTAATTCTTCAGAAATTCCAATTATTTTTATTTTTGGTTTCTTTAAATTTCCTACTTTTATATTATATTTATCTCCTAGTTTTTTTACTGCATCTGTCGTAATTTTCGATGCATCTTCTTTACTATCACATGTAATTATTATACCTCCTTTGCTTATTGGTCTTATATTTTGTATTCCAACTTCTAATTCTGTTGGTTTAATTAAATTTTTGCAATCCTTTTTTGTCTGCTCTATATTTTGCAAATTTTTAGGTATAATTATCGCAATATCTTTTCCTTTTTTTACGATTTCCGAATAATGTTTCTTTTGCATTTTATTTTTAATAATGTTGTTATTTAAATTTAGTTTATCCTTTATATTATAAACATCTTTTCTAACTTCATTTAATAACTCAAATATTGAGTTATTATTTTCATTTTTATTATTTACATCGTCCCTATTAGTTTTTAACACATCTAATAAATGTTTATACATAATATCAAATGTATTAGTTATAATGGTTTTTTTTTCTTTTGATAGTATATTACCATTTGATAATAATACATTTAATTTTGTTTTTAATTCATCCATTTCTTTTATTCTGTTTTCTGGCGTAATTACGCCCGCTATATTCACGCCGCTATCGGCCATTTTTTTTATGTAACAATACTAATTATTTCTATCTTATACTATTTATATATTATATTAATCAATCTATTTATACTATTTATTAAATTGTGCTACTTACGCGCAAATATCTGCCGGTTTTCACCTCCAAAGGGGTTGGTTACCACAATCTTGGCTAATTGCACGGCAGACACATGCACATACGATGAACACAAACACACAACTGATTATTATTATTACAGTAAAAAATATTTATAAAAAGCAATATGAATTACGCTTTAATTTTAATTTATTAACCCAAAATTAATTTTGACTTTTTTGCTAAATTTTCTTTATAAGTGGTCATAAGAATGTGTGTTCTATTTAATTAAAAAAATATTTATTTTAAAATAAATAACGATAGAATGCAGTCGCATTTTTTATTCAAAGGAGATCTTGGTAAACGTCAATGTTGAGCCGTGCCTTACGCTGATGTCAATGTCGGCTGGCGGATATTCACTTCATACGTCAACCGATTGATATATGGCTTGAAGTTGTAACTCCGCTAGTTTATTTTTAAATACTGATTTAGGGAATTGCTGGTTATTAATTTTGGGTACCAATATCTTATATATGAGCGCGAGCAAAGAGATCAATAAATTTAACACGATTCATAAAAAAGGCGATATTTAAAATATTAAGAATCAATAAACGGTTGCTATGCTCTTTGTGTCAGCTTATTTATTTTGAATTATTTTTCACATATATACTTAAAAATCTTAGTGAACCAACAGCATGGTTTTCGTCCCACACAATCGGTCACCACACTTTTATTCTTCTAGACGATAATGATTAAATTAATTAATTCTAGTGTTGGCGAAGTGGATGCGATCTGCATAGATTTAAAAAAAGCATTTGATAAGATTTGTCATAGTATTTTTTTGTTTTAAATCTAAAGCCTAAGATTTTCTCCTAACATTATTTAGTTATTCAAAAGTAATTTAAAAGTCAAATAAGTATCTTACTGATTCTGGAGCTATGCAGAGTTTTAACCTAAAACCATTGTTGTTTATACTATTTATAAACATTGCTCTTATAAACTCTAACTTATTGTTAGTGATTTTTTTATAAGCAAGATTATAAAGTGATTGGTGAGATTTTCACTAAAGATCCAGTAATTACGTTTGAGAGGGAGTAGACCATTTCTTTACGTATAAATAATATTACTGCAAAGTCTTCTAAACTTCTTGGCTTTAATATAAAAAACGCGTTCACTTCATAAATCTATCGGCCATTCGCATCCTTAATAATGTATTGATTATTAGTATTGTTAAACCCAGATCTATAATTTAAAATCGCTGCAAGGAAATATTCTCTTATAATTAAAAATGCTTAGAAAATATTTCTAAGTTACTACATATATGTTTAGGTATTATCCCAGCGCTTATTATTCAGATGCTTTGGATTATGATTAGCCGTTTTTTTGTACACATACTTACAATGCTAAAAGGTGCTATTGACAATTCTTTAATTTTATATTTCCCAGCTTTGTGTTACGGAATATTCTTGAGCAACGCATTCAAGGAAACTCTTTATGCTAATTTCGGCAAGACATCCGCACTTGACAATTCGTTCATGGCAGTAGTTATCCAGCTTCTTAATACACTGTCACTGTACATTAATTAGTTTAACGTCTGATTTTTTTGATATTTTTATAAATTTAATATTGAATATTTTAATAATTTTAATTTAAATATACTTGTTATTTTTAATTATATATTTTATAGCGTTTTTATGTCAAGATTATCAATAATCGTACAATGAAATTAACAACTAACTTTATGGATAATTTTTGTATACTATATAGTCTTACATATATTTTTGGTGTAAGTCTGGTTTAGTTAACTTTTTAGAGTTTAACTTAAGCTACATAAAATAAACTTGCAGTTTCAAGAATTTTCTGATATACTATTGCCTAATATTTTAAACGCGATTGTTATTCATAAACCATCTAAGTTATGCTAACTTACAATGTAGGCAAAAGTAAACAGCGCACCTTTTCACCCCTATAACAACTGTTTCTGTTATCGTGTCAGTAATCAAACGCACGACACTACCAAATTATCTCATACAAATATACCGAATCGAGCCTAACCCCTCTGGCCCGTTCGCATTATATTAATAATCGAAATCAAGCTTCACTATCACATGCCAGCTATATGCTTGTAAAATTAATGTTTAACGCGGTCGGTATCCCTAGGCAGTTTGATCAATATACGGATATATTATAGGGATGCGAAATTCTCTTCACACACACACATACACTTGCCAAAGACTATGTAAGAGTATATATTACTCTTTCACTTCCCATATTTCAAGGATCCGGGTATCAAGATTGACAAGACCCTTTTCCATCTATCCAGGTCGTTCGCAGTAACCACAACTTCTCTCCCACGTCATCTTGAAGTGTTTATACTCCATTTTCGGAACATTGTTTTCTGCCATGTTCTACGCCCGGACAACGAAATGTCACCAAGAGAAAATTTTATAAATTGCAATTCAAAATAGAAGATAAATAAATTTCGTGTTACAGTTTATTATGTTTCAATGGTTCAGTGAATACTTGCTGCCAGCGCTTTTAACGTTGTATGAAATTTTGTACAGCAAAATATTTCTAATAGTTTTATATAAAAACTTGAGCTCTATATTTATAAAATAATAAAGATTGCATGCTGGTATAAAAAACATACTTGTTTTATTAGTACTTACGTTTTTAATATTAAAAATAGTGAAAGTGACTTGCTTATAACATTGGGTACGATATTTACGAAATAAAAACTATTTGTGAATTATTTAATTTAGGTACATATCTTATTAAACATTAGAGTTAAATTTATTATACAAAATTATGTTGGCTTTCTTGTTATAAAGTTTAGATATTATTTAAAAAAAATGCAATGAATGTTGCTAGAAATAAAGGTCAGTAAAGCAACTTAAAGACTCATACTGGTTACAAGGTTTGCCTTTTATTAAATTAAATAAATTTAAAACTTCACGATCGAAATATATATGTTACATTTATGTAACACGATAGACGATTGGTATAAGTTTCTGACTCTGACCTGAAAGACCTGGGTTCGAATCCCATATGGACCTTAGTGTTTTTAAATTACTATCGTATTAGAGATTATTATATAAGTATTGTTCTGATCGATTATCACAGATTTGGTTTACCTAGATTTTACAAGTACAAATGAAATTCAGGATTACCAACTTCACGATACTGTTTTTTTATCACTGTTTCGGACTAAATTTTATTTAATTCAATGAAAATCACTTTTTTGTTAATAAAAAAAAATGTAGTACAAAACATTAAAAAAACATTTTTACATTTTGTAATTTTTTAAATCAGTTTAAATAGGTTTTAATATATATATATATATATATATATATATATATATATTTATATATATATATATATATATATATATATATATATATATATATATATATATATATATATATATATATATATATATATATATACATATATATATATACATATATATATACATATATATATATACATATATATATATATATATATATATATATATATATATATATATATATAGATATATATATATATATATATATATATATATATATATATATATATATATATATATATATATATATATATATATATATATATATATATATATATATATATATATATATATATATATATATATATATATATATATATATATATATATATATATATATATATATATATATATATATATATATATATATATATATATATATATATATATATATATATATATTAAAACCTATTTAAACTGATTTAAAAAATTACAAAATGTAAAAATGTTTTTTTAATGTTTTGTACTACATTTTTTTTTATTAACAAAAAAGTGATTTTCATTGAATTAAATAAAATTTAGTCCGATACAGTGATAAAAAAACAGTATCGTGAAGTTGGTAATCCTGAATTTCATTTGTACTTGTCAAAGCAATTATTTAAAATATTTTTAGCAAAAATGTTGTCAATGTTTGGTGGTACATATTGTGTACGTAAATATTTTTTTTAACACTTTACTAAATTACCATTTAAAATCAGTAATAAATTATTACATCGAAAAACTACACTCGATATTAAGCAAATAATTGCTGGCAAATAGTACAATATAATAATATTTTTTTATGTATTTTTCTGATTTAAAATTTTGATCTTTCTTTGATGAAAAATTAATGTTAATTTTAATGTATTGTTAAAAATTTAAAAATCTTGCATTAGAATAAACGTGAAACATATTTTTTCTTGTTGAAATTTTCTAAAGTGAATTTGGCGACCCCTCTTTATATATAACTTTTGTCACCACTGAATAATGATATGTAAAGGAAATTACTTTTTTTATGTAAATCAGCGAAGTAGTAGCTTCTCGTATTAATTAACAATTACCAATTTTAGTTGGCAAAACCAAAAAAAAGTTACATGTACTTGTATTGCTTTAAATATACCATTAAAATTTATTTTAATTATAACAAAATCAGAAAAATAAAATTTTATTTACAAAGAGATTATTCTTAGCTCTGGTTTTTATTTTAGTTTTAACGCCACATACCAGTGATTTTCTCTGAGCGCAATTAGCTTTACGATATATTTTTGCTCGTCAAGCAATCAAATAATCGCTAGAGTGCTATAAAGTGTCCCACCGGAATTGCGCAACTTCTACTGCAAGTGGAAATCACAAATAAATGATGCCTCGCTTATTAAGATAAAGTGTGAGGCTATTCCCTTGATGAACTCGGTTAAATAACTCGGCTTTCGCTCAAAGCAGTGGCCTTCAACCTCTACAAATTTTTGTTTATGATGTTTCAATCTGTTTAATCGTCATCGTTGATGAACTAGTTTTTCATTGTAAACATTGTTTTAGTTGGGGCCTTAAAATCTATATAATTTATGCATTGTCAGATTTACCTGCCTTGTCTACAATTAAAGGGATTAGCTTATGCTATTAAATCATAAAAAAGCTGATTTGACACGTTCTAGCTGACTAAAAAATAGCTTAAGCGGAAAAATAGATTTCTTAGTTAAAAAGGAACACCACAGCGAGAGACCTTTTAACAGATTAAGTCACATAGTACATGCTAAAAATAAAAAAAAGCTTTAAAAGCACTTCGATTGTAACCAAAAAGAGGCCATCTCAACCTCAGATCATCAAAAATCGCAAAAACCGCTGCTTCTCTTTTTGCATACCGTGGCCGAAAAAAGCCTCTGGCTTTCCAAATCTAATAAATCTTGTAGTATAGTGATTGAATTTAAAAATAAATAAAAGTGCTCTAAATTTATTTCATTATTAAATGATTTAATATTATATGCAGAACTTTGTATCGTAACTTTCCCGTGACCCGTTTTAAAATATATTTGTAAATTGGGTCAATAGTTGACGATCTAAATATACGTTATATTAGTTTTGACCTGAATCATTCATATACATAAATAGCATGTAATTAAAAATATATTTAGATTTTTATAATTCGCCTATAATTTTTTTATTTATAAATTATTTTATTTTTAATGAAAACTGTATATTTTTGAGGCATCTCACAAAGTATTTAAGTAACACATAATCAAAAACCTAAGTTTAAAAAATAATCACTTTTATTTTTTAAAATATGAAAAAATACTTTACTTTGATAACTATAATAAATGTTTTATTTTATAAAGAGGTTCATTATTTTGACATTGTAACCTGATAAGTGAATCCAAGGGTTTTAATTATAATAAATACATACATACACACCCGTTCTCATTGCTTTTTTTTCAATCACATCCAAATGCTCAATCGACACTCGAAATAGTGTTCCCACGACAGGACCCTTACAACCAACCGCCAAAGGACGAGAAGACATCACAGCCTCCGGCGGCGTTCGCCTGTGACGTTCAGACTTAATGGAAAACTCGGGCGAGCGTTAAACTAGAAAAATAAATAGTGAACGATTTTCGCCCCAGCCCCGATACGTTTCACTCAATAATTTATGCCGTTAACCCTGGCGAGCGCGGGTTTTTTATGCCCCGCCGTTAACATTCAATATTTGTCTTACCGTGCTTAATGTTCGACGTCTCGAAAGCGCCCCGGAGAGATTAATACCGGTTTTCTAGGTAGCGTAGCTACTACTATGTGTTTTTTCTCACCCAAAATGATGTTTTTCTGGAATCGAAGCGTGCGGGCTTCGCCACTCAGTTGGCCCTCTTGGGTCTTATATTTGTATAGCTTGTAAATCAAACTGTCATGTTAAAAACAGAATTAAAAAGCAATGGCAAAAAAATAGATCACCCCAGCTTAAAACTTTATTAAATAAATTAACCAGTGATATCCGCGTAAAAATCCAAATAATTAAAAATGATTCATGGTCGCGTAAACTGAAAAAACTAAATCCAGCAGATAACTCATTATGGAAAATCGCTAAATCAATTAAAAATAAATATTCAGACATTCCGCCGCTAAAAAATGGAGACGACATAGTAACCTCGAACATACAAAAAACTGAGGTATTAGCTAATGCATTCTCTACATCCTATGTGCTAACGCAAAATTATACGCATCTAAAAACCCAGAGTAAAGTTGATCGTTCAATTCAAAGACTTGATAAAACTAGAATAGATAAGAAAACTATTAACGAAATTACCCCGTTCGAAATTTATAACATTGCAAAATCACTTAAAAATAATAAAGCTCCGGGAATTGACCGATTAGATAACATCTTAATAAAAAACTTTCCATTTAAATGCTTTCATTTCCTAACTAACATATTTAACTTTTGCTTATCTATTGGGTATTTTCCAGGTATTTGGAAAGTTGCAAAAATAATTCCGATAAAAAAACCCGGTAAAGCTGATAGCATCCCATTAAATTACCGACCGATTAGCTTACTACCGTCCCTAAGTAAATTATTTGAAAAGATTATCTTATCACGTTTAAAAGAGTGTCTAAATAGTAAAATCATTGACGAACAATTTGGCTTCCGCGAAGGACACTCAACAACGCATCAACTTAATAGACTCACGGAGCACATTTCTGCGAATTTTAACAGGAAAAAAAGCACAGGATTTTTAATGTTAGACGTAGAGAAGGCATTTGATACTGTGTGGCATGAAGGGCTAGTATACAAACTAGATAAGTACAAAACCCCACACTATCTGATACAAATTATCCGATCATACCTCCAAGATCGAAGCTATGTCGTCTCCTTAAATAACGATAATTCGACACCGCGTAAAATACCAGCCGGGGTTCCTCAGGGGAGCATACTTGGGCCGTATCTTTATATAATATATACAAACGATATTCCAATTTTAAAAAACACCAGTCTCTCTATTTACGCGGACGATACGGCCGTTTTAACTAGTTCATATGGTCTTAAACCAATAGCAACAAAACTACAAAAATCTTTGCATAACTTAAATAAACATTTAAAAAAGTGGAAAATAAAAATAAACGATGATAAAACTGAGGCAATCATTTTTACGATGCGCCGGCAACCGTTGCCTCCGCCTTTAAAAACCGAGCAGGGCAAAAACATTGAATGGAAAACGAGTGTTAGGTATCTGGGTCTTCACTTAGATTCTAAATTAAAATATACAAAGCATATAAAAGAAGTACGGTCTAAAGGGCTTGCCGCCATTTCAGCTCTGAGACCCATTTTTAACAGAAAAAGCGCGTTGACGATTAAAAACAAAATTTTATTATATAAACAATTAATACGACCGATATTAACATACGCTTGCCCAGTGTGGAGTAATACGTGTAAAAATAATTTTAATAAGTTACAAGTAATTCAAAATAAAGCTGTAAAAATAATTTATAACACCCCATATTATACTAATTTAAAGAAACTCCACACTCGATATTCTATACCTACAATTAAAAATCACATTATTACTAATACGATAAATTATTACAAAAATATCTCGCGTGAACATAATAATAAATTAATTGCAAAAATTGGTAACTATGACAAAGTCACACTAAATTTCAAGTATAAACATAAAATGCCTAAGCACATAATGCTTTGATAGCAAATCTGTAACCACGACTTCAATAGCCCCAGTTCGTAAGTGTTATTTTTAATTATGTATCTTACATTTTATTTATTTTATTTTCTTTTTCTTATTGTATAAAGGTTTTAGTATTTTCTCCTTAAATTTTACTTTTTAAATATTGCATATTGTTGCCTCTATTTTTATTTATACTATTGTAATTTCGCTTGTAAACATGATAATGGCTAAAAGCCAGAAACATGTAATTTATAACTTGTATAAAACTAAATTATTTTTGAAATAAACATTAAAAAAAAAAAAAAAAAAAAAAAAACTGTCATGTTACATATCAAAGACTCTTTCTCTATCTAGCATTAAGAGAACTGCTCTATTTTCTACATTAAAATAAGGATAAAGTTGCTCAGTAAATATGCTTTAATGTTTCATAGAACAATTAGATATCCGTTGATAATTATTTTTAAGAATGATATTAATGTGTGACGTAGACATATGGGTAGTCTTGTAAGAAATACTATTTAAAACCTCTATTCAAAGGATTATCTTAAAAAATACCTTGATTTTGGGCCCGACCGGTCCTTTTCGAGTGGAGTCTTGAAATGGCAGGGGAGTTCGGCCAAGGACGAAGATTTGTCAAATGGCGATCCACTGCTATGCTGGCCTGTCAAATGACTTCTAACGGGGCATCAGTAAAAACCAAATGCAAATGTTTTTTGTATTTCTTAAAAAGGCAGTTTAATATTGGTTCAGAAAAACGTGGTTATCTTCTTTGGGGTGGTGTGGTTATATTGTTTCTCTCTGTCTCTGTTGTCTTCCATATTTTATTTTGCTGATTCGAGACAGTTTTCTAAATTGCAAATGAGGATGTTGGCCAGCCAATTGCATCGCTTCTTAGACATACCCACAAAATATATCAGATAGTCATACTGGCGATCGTTAACAATGAGGATAGATCACAAAACTATTTGCTCCAGGTAAAATGCATTGTCTATCGTAAAAAAATAGTTTTACTCGGTACTGATGGGTGCTTACGTCTCGGAACATATGTGCTAACAGATGGTTCATGAAATATTAACAATTAATAACGTACTAATCTGATTCTCAGAAAAATTGTCGAGATCTCTTTCTATTTCAAGCCTTTACTTTCAAGACGAATTATTATTTCTTTATATTTGTACAAAATTGTTTAAATTGTCTCTAAATTATTTGTGCAGGTGGTTGAACCCCCCCATAGCTATACTAGAAAAATGTTGTACCTAAAAATGTATTGTACAAGACTAAAAATTTGCACTTTTTTGTCGTAAAGGGCTGACAATCTTATTTTAGTTTTTAATTTGACGCTTATTTTTTTAAAGCCAATTATTGTGTCAAATCAAAATTTTTAAAAACAATGAATTTGGAAAAAAAATTTGTGACTATATATATATCTAAAAATGAATAACTTTTAGACACGAACTATTGAAGCAACTAAATTCAATTTGTAGTGTTGCTAATACATATACAAGTTGTCCTATTTTGTGGTACAAATATTGTTTTAAAGACATTTATGATATTTTACAAAATTAAAGAAAAGCAATAGTGAGACATAAATACATGTGAGAATACGTTAAAAGCACAAATGGTCAAATAGACATTTATTATTTTATTCATTTGAGTTGAAATAAACATATTAATTATTTCTTAATAATTAAACAATCATAAAAGTTAAATATTTCAAAACGTCAATTCTCTGAATATTTGACTGTAGCTTCGAAGTATTTATATAATACAAGACAAACAAAAAGTTTCAGCTTTCGGTTCGTTCAAGCGTATAAGACTGTATATATTTGCGCTTTTTTCAGATTCAAAAACATTTCTTCTGCTCCTCGGATTATCTCCGATGATTTTTTGCACTAAATCTTATTATTGGTTATCGCGGCTTTCGACACGCCGCAAACACCCTAATAAATTCTCGATGCAAACAGAAACAAAACCATAAACGGGTTATTCCCTTATCATCTTATGATAGCAATAAAGCAAAAAACAAAAAAATACAACTGGATTTTCTGTCGGAAAAAATAAATATAAAATAAAACTGAATGGCCTTTCTATTATTTTTTTCTCTCCTGGCACAAGAAAATTTATACCGCTGTTAGTTTTTATTCGGGCTCTAATTCTTGGCCGTTTCGGTTCGCATGTGCGTAATTAGTTTGATGGTTAAAAGCCGGTGTATTTACAGGGCTGGTTTTTGCGTGGAAATAATACGCTTGGGCATTTTTTTGTAAGAAAAATATAATAATATACTCGTATACTACTTTCATATATTACTTTTTTATAAATATTTCGATAAGAGCCATTCTAAAAACAGCAGCAATTTTAATATACTTTTTTTTTTTTTTTTGATAGTCATCTTGTTCCATTCATAATTTGCTATTTTTATTTTACCTATTTAAGTCGCTATTTTCAATTAAATATTTATTAAATTATATTTGAATATTCAAGACTTCTCTAATATCATCTAACTTATAAATAACTCTTTCTCTAATTTATCTATTCTAACATTCATCCCACCTTAGTATATTTATTACACTTTAAAATTACTTTTGCGCTAATCTGCAACACTAGCTATATATTTAATTGCTAAGTCTGCACAATTAAGCTATAAATGTACATATTTATGAATAATATTTATGTACAATATAAGCAATGAACGCATCAGCTGTTCATTACTAATTGGTTTACAACTTTGTATTGTTTTATACGTATGTTTTAAACACAGCAGTTACATATAGGAAACTTACATTTGTTTACTAATATTTAGTTGCTGAGTATATTTGCTAGGTTAAACTTTCTAAAGCCACACAAGCAATGGAAGAGATCGGAAAGACCGCCTGCTCTCGAAGAAAATCGGTCATTAAGAGCGGGCGTTAAATTTTTGATTATTTTCTGTCATCGTATTTATTACACAAGTTGCCAAAAATAAACTAATAATGATTTTAAAGCGTTCTTTTCACTTACACTAAGCGCGTTGCTGAGTCAACGTTCAAAGTAATGAATTTTGATGAAAAACTCTCAAAATACTCACGACATACTCGGAGGACGGTAGTACACAGAAAAACGACATTTAAATATATTATTATTAACCGTCAATGATTTATGATTTTGCTATCAACTGCACATAATAAATGATTAGATTAGTTGATTAATATTTATTAGCAATTGAGAACTAACAAAAATATTTATTCTATACTTTTGAAATTATGAAAAAAAAAAAAATCATAAATCAAAAATTATATTAATGATTTTATTCAAAATTTTATGATGCTTTCAAGTTTATAATCCGCGGGAGTTAACAATAATCGGAAATTCATTAAGTATCTGTTAATCCTTTGATTCATAGTAGAAACACATTTTTGCTGCCAACAATATATTAGGACGGGTGAGCCCTTTAGGGTGTTTTTACGATAAGCAAATACATATATTAATATTATACTACGCTCACAGACAAAAGCAAAACAAGAGTGGTTCTAAATTATTACTTTGCTATTTTTCTTATCTAACTTTGGTTTCATCACATAATTGAATCTTGTCTGTGGACTTTATAATTTATGTATTATGAATAAAATTAAATCTTTTTTAAATACAACTTTATAAAAATTACATTAGTTTAACATGCGATGTAATATAAGTTATCAAATTGTTTATCCGTTATTTTAATACTATCTTAAAACCGTTAAATTTAATTATCATAATAATTTTGTAACAAACAATATTTATATACGCCGCTGTAATTAAGTTTGAAGTACTAATTTTAATCAGAAGTTTAATTTGATGGTTTAAGTTTTAGAAACCCTCCCTCTTTTTTTACTTATATATTTTATTGAACCTTTACTTTTTGTTTCTTAAGAACAATTCTAAATGAATCTGCATTTTGTAAATAAAATTGATTTAAATTAAGGATCAAGAAATAGTATATAATATTTACACATATTAATTTTTGCTATCAACATTCAAATAAAATTATTGTAAGCAATTCTCTTTGATTTCTATTAAAGTAAATTTTAAAGTCTTGTTTACACAATTATACACTCATACATTTTTAACCTTATAACTTTTAAATCTATTATTTAAAGGAAGCATATTTAATAGGATGTAATTGAAATCATAAAATCACATTTATAATTTTTTTAGTGTATACAGACATTACTGAATTTCATGAAATATATACATGTATATTATTGTTTTAATGAATAAATCATATTTGTATATACAATATATACATACAAACGTTGTTGATAACAATTACATATACATAGGTATTTGATTAGTTAAGTAACATTAAATCTAGTAATATTTTTCTGTTGCAAACAAATTTTCTTCAAAAATTCGAAGTTCTATGAAATATGAAACACTAGCTGCATTGATATTTTCAAAATATTACTTTTATAAAAAGTAACAACAATGATATAATACATATTATCAAAATATCCGAGAACTGGGTCATGAATTTGAGCGGGTATTTGGATGCCCTAAAGTGGAGGTTATCTTTACACGTTAACAACGTCTGTGATGAATCTTCCAAGATGCTGGGCTTTGTTATGAGGAACACATTTCACTTTGACAATCCGTCAGTAATTCGTATATTCTTTGACACTTAAGTTCGCAGCATTCTTGAATTCAGATATATAATTTGGAATCTCCGAGTAACCAAATACTCATTTTTAATTGAAAAAGTTCAGAAAAGATTCTTTATTTTATTTTTTGTATGTATTATAATAATATAATATATTGTTTATTTTTTTAACATTGTGATAAATTAATAATTGATTACGTGCTTATTATTATTTTTAGTAGCAAATAAATTTTTATTTTTAAAATCGATCGATGGTGCTAATCACATTTAAGAAGCCAATGTCTCGATCACTAGTGCCACTTGGGCCTGCATATATGAACGTGTAGTCCCCCACAATACATACATTTCCTTACGCGGTTAAACCACGAGTGTAATTTCGTTAACCGTAACACATTCGCCCGTGTGTCGGATAAAGCAATAATAATTTAGCGAGTTTGCATACGATTCTCTCGCGTCTGACGTGGCGAGCTTTAATCGAACTTGAACAAAACCGAAATCAGTTAATTGGAACAGAAATTACGAGAGCCTCCATTATTAATAACATACACGTTTGAGTAATTAATAATATTATCTTTATAATTATTATTACGCGCGCACGCTGTAAATTTAACTTGAGCATAAAGCTCTACGCTCCGCCGCGAAGCTTGCGCTAAATATATTGTACTAGATATATATGGTGTTCATTATATAGAAAATATGCTTGCGTGTTTCGTTGAAACGACTTAGTAGCACATATCATAGTCTTAATAATGACATTAAGAATGTCTTATGTACGACCATCATTCAAATACGCACGAGAAAATCTAAAGCTTTAAATGTTAAAGAGGAGCTTAAAGTTTATTTATTTAATATTTACATTTACATCATTGTCATTTGAATAATCCGAATAATTTAAAAATAAACGATCTTTTACAAAATAAATAGTAGACGTCGGATTTGTGAATATTTTAAATAAATACGCCAGGGGAAATAAAGGATAAGTCGGATATTTTATAAATTTAGAATAAAATGGGAAAATCAGATAATAGCTTTTAATAGTACGATAAAGCTAAAACATTTAGGATTTATATATTTTTTATGCTTGCGTTTAAACCGTTTTAGCATTCGAACTAAAGACGCAATTTTCAAAAAGCCATGTAATATAGTTGAATACCCTGAAGTTTTTTCTTCGTTGTTAGCTTTGCCATTGTATTAGAAAACAATCCTTAAAGATTGGCTTTAGATCTTTGACGTACATAAATCATCACATCTGCTAATCTATAATTAGTTAACACTTGATTAATTACTGTCTATTAATCTAGATACAATATATGTCGTTATCATTAATGCCTTTAAATAACTAAGAAATTACATGTTTTTCAAAACACACAGCCCTTGGCTTTTTTTTATTTATTTTCATAATACTTTTCTTGATTTTCTTAGTCTTTCAGCTTTTTGCCTTGCACATGAGCAATATTACCAATTTTTGCTTTTCTTTATTAATGTGCGTCTGAAAATCTAATTTGATAAGAATTATTTACCATGCAAAAGTTGCAATTCAAATTCATATTAACCAAATTCCCAACATCTTTACTAGAGTTTTCCCCTTTGTGTAGAATTCTCAACTTAATTACGAAGAATTTGAATTTTAATAAATATCAGTATGTATTCTAATTACAATAAATTGTAATTTGAATAAATATGAGTTTATAACCAAATTACTAAGAAATTTTCCTTAAATAAATATAACCATTCCTAGTAAATATATAGAAACCCACAAAAGCTATAAAAGCGCCCCGTAATCGATGTCACTTCTCATAGGCATTGTCGAAGATCCATGTGGGTCCTTTGTCGTTGTCTGAAAAGTATTGAAAAATTGTTGATCTCTAGTAGCTTATAAAACGTCTACTTTTTCATGGCGTCCGATGTTGATACGATGAGGGCACAAACCATGCTCGTGAGGTCATAAATCTTCTCCAGTGTCTTCATGATACCCATCTATGCGCGCTCAGAGGCAATAACCAAACTCTCGACTCTTCAAATATGACGATGCTTGCAAATGTGACCCTTTTATATTTTCCAAGAATATAAATATATTATTAAATATATATGTAAAAATAAAATTGTGTTATTTACGTACGTGATATCACATTACAATACATCGGCGAAACGAAGCCTTACTCTGTCATAATTAAGAGAGACAGTGGTATTGGAAGGTTGGTTTGATGGTGTATAAATTAATTTATATTCAGAGAAATGCGCGAATAATTCAATATCAGCGGTACGAGTTGGGATTAAACGAACGAATACCTGGAATTTTAATTTTGATAGAATTAAATAATATATTGCTAAATATATAAATTAACAATTTATTTTTGGTTATAACACGATCAAATATGTAGAAAATAAATTATGAAAATATTTTAATTTGACTTTTATATAATTTTACATAAAAGATCAGGGTCTTAAAAAGGCACAAATGCTTTAGATATATTAAAAACATTGCATAATGCTTAGGTTGTATTTATGTAAATCAAGGCTTTTCTGCGATTCTAAAAATATTGTATTTTTTTATTTGGTTTTTACCTTTAAAAAAGTGAGTGAAGGTAAACGAATTGAATATTAAGAGTATTCCATTCAACCCTCGGTATCCCATACAGACGAATGGGCCGTTTTAGAATTCAATAAGGTCATTCCAAGTCGGGTCACATTCAGCAAAAAGGCGCCTTTCTCGCTCTTTTTTTCATAGTTTTCAAATCAGACGTCAAAAGGGAAGAAGACGGATAAATGTAAGAAATCCAGAAGACTTAGCGTCGAAATTTATTTTCGTCTATTAGGGGTGCGCTGAATTATTTAGAGGGCAGCGGAGAAAAAATCGCAAACCAACTCTTGACTGAGTTGGATAACGCGAACTTTCAACCCTCGTGGGCATAAATTTTATTAATCTATTTAAGCTCACACACCCACACGCATAAAGCTCGGGCTTGACGCGCGATCTTTTATGTTAAAAACGTATAAAAATGATTTATTACGAGCGAATTTATTTTTTTCAGCTTTAAAGCTCGCGCTAAACAGCACTCCTGATCAATCAAATATTTCATCACGAATTGAAAACGAAGCCCTTTTTCACAAAGGGTTCGTTTCTGCTATTGAATTTGTATTTTTTTGATCTTATTTCTTTGATTCGAAAACAATGAGCTTTTACAGTGATTTATATATTTAATAAAGTACTTCGCTAAAAGCTTATTTAAAAAAGTATATATAACATACACTTATAATACATATCTAAAAATAATTTGGGTATTTTAGCTTTAAGTACTATTCCCAGCATAAAACCATCTAAATTTTAACATTTGATTTTTTTTAAAATATTCAATTAAGTAGTTAAAAATATAGTACTTGTTATTCATAGTTAAATCTATGTAAAACACAAATGTATTTCGTGACTAGTCCATAGTAAAATATTATTTCCAACATATAAAAAAATTATTTTTATTAATTCTGTAACATACTTTAAATAAAATTAGCATAATTTTGATCTTAACTAGACTAAGCAAAACCACACTTGTCATATTATTTTTTTATATTTAGCGATTAAAGTATAAAATATATGTACAAATTAATATCTACTACGTGATAAATCCACTGTAAATTTTAATTTTTGTGAATTTTTCTAGAAATATTAATTTAAAATATATTTGAACAAGCTCAACTAATTTTATTTTATCTAATTATTGATAGTATAAAATCTAAGAAAATTATAAAATCCAATATAAAATATTATTTATTAACTTAACTATACATTATTAATATTTCTGTAGCATCCAATAACTCCCAAATGAGTAAATCTATTTATATTTAAAACTCTTCTCAATTTGCAGTTTTAATATTTTTTTATCTGCATAATTTATTTATTTATATATTTTATTCCATTTCTTTATTTACACTTGACATTTTGTTTAACTTTTTATATGTTTAGGTACATTGTTATTCAACAATCTTTATATTGAATATATGTTAAATTTCATTCGTTTATACGATGACTATTTTTATTAAATTTCATATTTCCATTTATTTTTCTTTCTTTTAACCGGTACGTTAATTGTACTTGTTAAAAATAGTAACAATTACATTTAACGTACAATGTCTATTAAAATGGTAAAGTATTTTGAAACTGTTTTATTATGACCAGCAAACGTTTGTATCTAACCGAAGAGAAATTCTTGAACGTCTAGTGTGAATTGAACAATACATAATAGTGATAACAAATAGTATTAATTATATTGCTTTTTCTTTATTTAAAAAAAATTAAAGTAATATTCGAGAAAATATACATATTATTTAAATTATGTTTAGTAAAGATAGATAAAATATGATTTTATTGACTGCTTTAAACAATTGTTGAATTCTATGAAAACAGACTTTAATTTGTACAATTAATTCTGATACGCAATAGTATTACTATTTTTTTAATAAAATTAGTATTTTTATTATCAGTTTAAAGTTTCATAATTTTATCGTTTTTGTATATAAAAATAATTAGCAAATAAATTTAAAAATGTTTTTCAATTGCATCTATGTTATTTATGTAGAAGTGTGTTTTTTGTATTAATATTAACTAAATACAAAAGCAAAACTACATTATGTATAATAACATAATAACGTTAGAACAGATTTTTGGTTTAAAATGATATACTAATATCTAATTAATGAAAAAATCAAATTAATGTTTTTTATATGCATTGCTCATGAAAAATTTAATTCTATTGATTAACTGCTTGAAAGTAGTGTAAAATTTTTAATAAAAATACATTGTTTAATATATATATTTTTTTATTAATTGTACAATAACATATATTTTAGTATTTAATAATTTATACATTATTTAAAAAAACTGTTATTATCAAATTGAAGATTGTGTTCTGCAAAGCAATTAAAATCACAAAAATTTTAGGATAGCTAAAGTATTTTTTCAGAAGCTTTTTTTGTTAATAGTGTATTTCATTATAGTTTACAATATTTTTATAATAGTATATCTTAATTAAATTAATATATATAGTTAGTATTATCATTGTAGTTATATTTTACATAAGTATCACGCTGTGTAGTAGATTATTTAATAGTGTATAATATTTAAAATAGTATTTAAGTATTGATTGCATATTCTAATAAATAATTACAGTATTTCGATTGTATGTACATTTATATTAATGCTCTTGAGAGCTCTTTTAATTAAGGCTCGAATTAAAAACTTTTTCTAATTAAGAAAAATCTGACGCTCACTTGAATGAAAAGAAAAATGTAAAACCTTAATTGGCTCAGGGATCAATACTAGAATCTAGACAAGCAGGGCTTTTTTTTTACTTTTTGGGTATTAATTGCAACTTGAGTTTATATATTTTTTTTTTTTGAGTTTAGAAGTGTTTATTTAAATAAAATCCATTCAAGTTCTATCTTCTTAAAAGTTAAACGTAGACTCGACGAATGGTAATCTAATTCTCAAACCACTATCGGTTGGTTATTGTGATTCGGTACGAAAGTTTCCTCAATTTTAAATCGTTTTAGAATTTTGCTGAAAAGTTTAGAAAGACGCTCTATTCTATTTCAAATAATGCATTTTTGATATCTTTTACATTTTTCCGTGTACCGGAAAGTCTTGCTTGTACTTTCTATATGAAGCAAAACTGATTTTAAATTGCATTAATATTATTTTACTTATTAATTTATATTGATCATACACTTAAAATAAAAAAATGAAAGATTAAAATAGCAATAAATATAATGGTATTAAACATTAAAAGCGACATTAATAATAAATGTTATAAAATGTCTGACATAAAATAATATGCGGTACCTGACTTATTTAAGTTAGTCAGTAAGTAAGTTGTAGTTTCCAAATAGTCTCGAAAATGGGGTTAAACATTTGGGATTTATTTTAATATACGACAAATGTGATATCAGTAATGCGTTTAGTGGTACCAATAACATTGCAAGGTAAATTTTCGACGTAATACCACAATTAGGTTAATCAGTTCATCAAGATTCTCTGCTAAGTAAGCTCAATATTAGTTTAAGTGATTAGAGAAATAAAAAAAATCAATATTTGAACAGTAACTACACAGGTTTACATTTACTGCAATACTTTATCCCAAACACTAATGAAAAACAATAAAAACCTAACCCTTCAGGTTATTCATCGCGCCTCGCTAATGCGAAAACATTTCACAATCGGACTGCCAATCCAAAATAAACTCGAAGGGTCGATTTAGCGTCGAATATCTCCCCCCCCCCCGCCCAAGCGAAAAAAAGGGTTTAGCATAAACGTTGAACAGGCAAGGGTCATGATTGATGGGCCGTTGTGATGTTGTATGAACAAAAGGGCTGGCGCCTTTGAACGGCGTTTTAATTATTATCAATTAATTCGGTGCGGTGCCGCGTCGGCGCTGCGATCGCCCTAATGGCTTACTTAGCCAAAATGGCCGCGAGTAATTGATTGTGCCACGGCCGAGTGGAGAGGAGGGGGTTAAAACATTGCACGGCCTATGATGTATCAATCTTCTTAATAGCAATTTATTATTATGTCACCGGGTGTCGCGGCCCCTGCTCAAGACCGATGAACGCTCTAAATCAATAAGACTTATTTGTAGTACACACACATTCAGTGTAGTTGGCTCACTTTACTTTATTGCGATGCTCTAGCGATAGATGACCGCCATTTTGGTTGAAAAATGAGGCGGAAAATATTAAAGAATCGAATTTGATGGATAAATTGCGACTTATTTAAGCGACAATAATCCCCAACCATGGGACGATGTACGTCGTCGTCGGACGCGACGACGACGTACATCGCGAATTAAATAAATATTTATTTATTTAAATTATTCATTAATTTTACGTGATTTAAATAAATATTTATTTATTTAAATAGCAAATATTAAAAAAAAAATTAAAATATTATTTTCAAAACAAATATGCGTGAAAAAAAAAATATTTTTTTAAAATAAATACAATATATAGACCATAAAAATTTAGTTCAAGTTTAAGGATAATAGATAACCTTTTGCAAATAAGATTAGCAATAAAATATATAACTAATAAAACTTTAAGTTGGTACAGCTATATATATATATTTAAAAATACTGGGTCAAATATATCAGCAAACTAAAACTACTATTGTTTGAGTTTGAATGTCCTAAATCAAGGTGTGCCTTAGTATTTTGTAAATATAATTAAATTTAAGTCCCTTTTTGTCGTAGTCACCGATTCTAAATATTAGTGGATTAGTATGGTCTCGCGAAATGTTTTTATAATATTTATTTATTATATCTACATTATGGTTTTTTAGCAATTTTTTGTTTTGTGTAATGTTTTTTCTTATAGAAAAGCCAAATTCAGTATATTCATTCAGATCAAATTATGTAGTATTTTTTAATAAAAAGATAATACTTCTTTTTGCTGACAGTGACTTCAACTTGAGATGATTCCATTTTTGTTTATATATATATATATGTACCAATCATCAAATTGTCCTATGCTTCTGAAAAATTAAAAACAATAATACTTTTATCAAGAGTTGAACATTGGACACATTATAATTACTATATAATTTATAACGGGCTATATACATATGTTTTTAATGACACAACCATATTTTGACTGACTGATGACGTATGGTTTTAAATATTAAAATAATAATATGTAATAATCTTCGTTTCCAAGTCTCTTAAATTTGATAGTGTGGATCTGTTCTTATATTACGCTCAGTTGTTTTTCAAGACGAAACATATACAATATTAGGAAAAATAGTATTGATAACAGCTCCAATAGAATGTCACTGTGGATTGTTTTATTTTCTATATCGTCACAATACGTGTATTAAAATATATGTAGATTACTTTGATAAAATAAGTATAAAAAATCCAGTTTTCACTGAAAAAATCCAGTTGGTTTTGATTTCATAAAAATAAAAAGATTTGTATATGATAGTTTTGAAAAATATTCATGTACACCTAAACAAAAATTCTAACCTTTATGTTTATTTTAAAATTCATTCTACGAACGGCAATGTTTCTCTATAACTGGAATTTAAAACAATATCGAACGTTCGAGCAAAATGAAATATCTCTTTTAATATAGGGTATTATGGGCATGGTACGAAACGAATATTTCGAGGGCCGGATTTTCTCCAATTACTTTCGCAATAAATTTCGCAAATAAAAGTGTACGATACCTTAGTATTTACACGAACATAGGTACATATACATGTATATTATAATTAATATTACACGCACGTTTCATCGTATAAATTGATATTTGTTTGCGCATAGGCGCGAACGATTGCGCGTTCGGCGACGTTGTTAAAATTAATTAATTTGTTATACAAGGGTTTACTTTTGAATTGTACGATTTAATTAACTAAATTCGAAGCGCAAACATACGCGATGTGTGTCGTTTCGAAGTAAATTAGTATTTTTGTCCAATTAATTATTACCCAATACATTTAACTTGAGAGTGGAAATATTATATTTAAATTTCAATTAAAATGTACACAAATGTTACTTTTGAAGTACCCAACTATTTTATAAAGTTGTCATTGAAATATTTTAATTATTTTAAATAATAACTAATAACACCTGTTTAAACTTATCTTCTTAAATAAATGAAAAATTCTTTTGACATGTTACAGGTACTACTCACTTAACGAATGAATTATGTTTCAAATACTAGGTCGTTAAGCAAATTGGTCGATAAGCCTTAATTTTATTTATTCTAAATAGGGATAAACAAAACGAAGTACACAATTTAAAATACAACCAGTAAGAAGTATAACTGTAACATTAAATATTTTATTAATAAACTTTGATCGACTTACGTAAAACTGCAATTTTCCTCTGTTAAAATTGAAAAAGTGTCGGTGGAAATAACACTAAATATTTTCTTCCCAAACATTTGGGTATTATTTGAGCGGTATAAACCTTACTTATAATTAAAAAATTTGATTTTATTTAAAAAAATACGATGTTACTTACGCATCAACACGATGACCTATGAAAAATGCGTATTTGTAAAATTTATTGATACGCGGCTTATAACAAATATCAATAAAGCTGAATATCCTGATTGATGTGTTTGTTATTTTCTTCATCGTGAATATAAATTCATTCCCATGAATCAATCTTAACCGAAACATTCAGAATAAAATATATTAGGGATTAACATAATTTTAAGAATTGCGTTCTATTCGATTTAAAAAAATTTTTTTTTTTCAATTGTGGAACAATTTTCTCTTTCTTAGATAAAATTAAATTAAAAATAATCTGTCATATATTTTCTTACCAAGCATATGTTGACATGTGTTGATAATAATAATTATAAATTATTATGTGTTATATAATTTATAACCAATAGATGTCACTGGAGCTCGGGCCGTTTTTTTATAAATAAAATAACGCATTTTTTATAAATAAAAATTCCGTTGCCGGGGCTCGAGCCCGCAACCTCAGAGTTACTAGTCCAAACTATTTTGTCCTTAAATGCGTTTAAGTAATCAAAAGGGTCGCTAAACTCATCAGTTAAAATATAAAGCATTGTATTAGTTCAAACTTTCAGAACATCCCAAAATAAACTTCGAATTGTATGAAACATATGCAAAGCTTATTAGCAAATTAAAATGTATACAAGCTTTCGTAAATCTCTAATATACTCGTATGCAATGTTAATGTCATTTAATACTTTAAGCTTTATAAGCTTTACCCACACTGTTATCGCTACTGACCAACACTTCAAATCAGGTGATAGAAAGAGAACTGAATTTAAATGCTCTCTTATTCTAACGTATGGTCGAGACCTGTGAAAATTGATTAGATAAATAAAATACGAGATGGTTAATATATAGTCATCACTACACACATACATAAAAAATAGTAACTTTGAGCTGCAAACGTAATGTAGAATTTGAGCAAACGCGATTTTTGAAGGCATATTTAATATATTATGCGGTATTAATGAGAATTAGAATTAGCCACAGACTTTCAAATATTTTTAAAGACTACTCTAGAAAATATTGCATCTTATAATCAAACCATAAACAATGGTAATTTGTGTCAATATTTTAAAGTTATTTTTCACGCCTAAATAAAATATTTGTCCTTATTAAAACGCGTGTAAAAAATATATTTTAATAAAACATGATTCTCTAGGGGCTGAATTTATAATTTAAAACCGTAGGTTTTTTTCAATATTAAATTAAGAATCATACATATTTTTTTATATTAATATAAGGGTTCATTTTTAATTTGTCCCCAGCAGATGCCCGAATCACTGCCGAGAGAGATGGTGAAAGAGAGGTCGCAATTATTTTTCAAGGGTTTATTCAGATGAGGTTGTACCACTTGTGCTCCAGCAGCTAGTTTCGCATTAAAATTTCACCGCCGCAGCAATACCTTCTGAGTGAATTAAAATATTCGAGTGGGTCCTCCCTGGAGTTGACCTCAAAAATTCATGAATATATGCGTAAAAATTCATACCTGAGGCGTTAAATTTTTATCACGGAGCAAAACTGTGTGACCCGAATAGTTTTGGCTTTCGATGATTAAAATTTAACAATGCGCGTAATGCGATATAAAATTCATATTCCATATTATATGTATGTTGTAGGTGGCACAAGGTAGTACGTAGTGGATGGAGGTCAGCGAGGAATACCAAAAAAAAGGTCTACGAAAAGGGAGTCGCGTGACCCCAATGCGAAATTGAACGCCGGTCGGCACGAACGCTAATAAACGTATACCAGAAATGTGTGTATATTACACTGTACATATTTGCGGTTAAAGTACTTTTTTATGGGTCGGATTTCGCCCACAGTAATCGTAAGATTTAAATCACACAAAGTAAATACGCCACACGGCAATACCGTATCGGACACAGGGGACTTGAAGAATAAATTGGCATTTTAATAATTGATCGGTGATTTCCATTTTTCGGGTAAATCCAGGTCATACAGATTATGTATTATTCTTAAGCAGGTACTTTGCTCGTGTTCAAGCTTTGATAGTATCAGTCAAATATTTTTTTTATTACTACTTAAAAACATTATAATACTAAGCCAGGACAATATTTGTTTTTCTTAATACGAATTGATGTTTACTAGAATAATATTTGTTTGTTACAAATTGAACAGATGGACAAAATTGTTGTTTTACATTAGAGTTAACATAGATAACTATAAGAGCTCAATCTTCATGGCACGGTTTTGCGTTGTTTAGACAAGTCCGAGTCCAGTAGCTGTTTGTGGTCTTGGAGTGTTCTTGAATTAGCTCGTAGCTGATCTTTGGTGACTATAAGTTCTGGATCTGAAGATTGAAGCTAAAGTAGTTTCTGCCACTGCCTGAAAGCAATTACTAATTAAGAGTGCTGGTCCTCAAGTAACTTTCAAAATATCCGCAAGCAGGGAAACTTATGTTATTGGTCCATTCGAGTCAATCAATATTACTCTATCTGCGCGGTTTTGAATTAAAGTGGTTCGCTGATAACCTGCATTATTTCGTATGCCTCGATAATATGTTGCTATAATGCAGATTACGCTATAATATGTATCTAAAGTGTAATACTTTATGCACTTGTTGCGTTTTTTTGTTTCTTATGTATGGCATTTTAAAAAATATTTAATGAATATATAGTTACTTTATTTTCTGTTTATATTATACATGACCAAATTTATATTATTTGTCATTAAGTAATATGTGATTTTTTCTTGTTCGTGTTATTGGACTATTATTTTCACTGAGCACTAGCATTTTATTTGATAACATTATGTTATAATATTTTTAGCTTTGATTTTGTTATTATTTTTAAATATTAAAACTGGTATATATAATTTAAATAAATCAATTTACTGAACTTTTGTCCTTGGCCGGCAACCCCCATTTTATATTTTTTTAAGACAATGATCCCTTTTGAGGCTGTCTGGAACTGTAACTTTAACGTTGCATCTACAGAACGAGTCATTCAGGAGTCTGCGCACAGCAGAATGCACTAAAAAATAGCGCGTCGTCGAGGGTCTGTCCCCCTGGATATTGTATTTTGTAAGCCGTATCTCCTGCGGAGTATTTTACTTCACTAGTACTAGTGGCATAACATCTCAAATGTAATATAGCTATAAAATGTCAAATAACAAAGTGTTTCCTTAGATAAAAAAATAGTTAAATTACTCACAGATGGTATTTTTTAAAATTTTAATATTTTAATTTTAATTTGAATATTAAATCTTGAATAAAATTTCTTGAAGGAAATTTATATTGATGTCTTAATGAAAAATTGATAGGGAAATGTTGCACGGATAAGTGTGATTTGGTTTTATTTTTGATAAGTTATAAACAGCTTCGATCAAACTAAACAACTATAGGATAATTTTTTGTCAACTATATTTGTTTGCATTAAGATTTGGTCAATAAAAGAAAAGCCACGATTTATGAATAAAAAAGAGGTTGTATTTTACTCTAAAAATAGCACATTTATAGTTTTTATCATTTTAAAAAACATTGAATGTATTTATTTCATTTTGATAACTAATGGGCTAAATAAAAAATAAGTGCTTAAGACTAACTTCAACCATTTTTGTATAGAGAGTAAATATTTAAACATTGCCCAAGACAAATGTTTAACATTTATAGAAATATAAAAATATTTTCTTAAAACATATAAGATATTTTAAAAAACGAACCGTTCGATAAGCATTTGCAAAATATACTTAACTTTTTTTTTTTCTTTAAATAAATTTTAATGAATAAATTTATCAAAGTTAAAAATAAAATTAAATACGTAATTGCATTTACGATTTTAATTATAAAGGAAGTATATATTATTCAATAATATATTAATTCATATTTTATTTCACAGCGCAACCTCATTAGTTGCACTCCTTTGAATGCACTTTTTGGTTCAATTCTATAGCTACCCACATTACAAAAAGGGGTGGCAATGGCGTGAATGCGAGTGTACAATGGCCATGAATACTCAAAACTTGTATGGAATCATAAGTACTTGTTCATGGTACAAAGGCGACTGTGTCGCCATTAACCGAACACTGGGCATTCGTACAAATTGCATACCGTCTTTATTATACTATTACGTTATAATCTACATTTAATTAACTCATGAAACACAATAATGAAATGACTTTATATATAGTCTTATTTTATATTCTTTTGATCAGTCGAATTTGATTATATAAAGAAAAATTGATAAATAAAAATCGGTTTTGATAAAAAAAAAATCGCACAAGGGTTTTATGCGTAATATTCATGCATATTACATCGCACAGACTTGAAGAAAATCTATCGCAAAAAGATTAAGCATGTCCCGAAGGATACTGAAACCAATGAATATTTTATGTCGAATCCGATTTTGGCAATTGCCAAAATTTAGTTACACGCCGTATATGTTTAGACATGAATATATAGAACGAATATATTATTAAAATATATTCTACGTAAAAAATAACGTAGTAAGATATTTTTTACGTATCTATAAATATGTATGCATCTAAAAGATGAAAAATATCTACATTAGATGTAATACATCAAAGGCAAAGTAAATTATAGTGTATGATGGGAATAAGGATTTCAGACGCGATATGCATATTTTATTTTAGTAATAAAGTATCTCCACTTTTTACAAATCCAATTTCACGTTGTTTATATATTAAAAAAGTTATCATGTTGAAGCTTTTAATAACAACGAAATTTTTTTTCCCATTATATGGTATGTATGATCTTTTTTTAAGTTAATTTTATTCAGCTCATGAAAAATTTGGATGGCTCAAATATTAATTTGGCCTTTATTAGGCAATAAAAATAAATATTTCAGCCCATTTCGCACAAAATAAATAAAAAATAATATATATGTAATATCACAGTAACTGGTTGTCAACTCTTATATATGATTGTGTTAGTTCAGCGTGCGTGTATTTTGGATAAAAAGTGGAAGCTGTGACGTTCACTGGTGTAAATGGAATATTGATTGATTTGGTTTCGTTAGCTCTGATTCGTCATTTAAAGAGCCAATCTTAGACGTTTGAGAGATGATCTTGCAGTATATCATGTTTTTGGGTCAGTGTCAAAAGCCATTATTGTAGTGTCGTCGGTAGATGTAGCAATTTTTGTTGATTTCGTCTGAGGAATATCTATTGTGTTTAATACATGCAGATTTGACTAAAGAACTCTGCCCTGAAGCACATCTAATTGTGCTTACTTCTCTAATCTTAATTTAAAAAGGTAGGATTTGATTCTAAAGATTTTTTTATGAAAGCAGTCTCTTAATTTTGTATGTAAGTCATTTAATTTACACTTTGTCAAAAGCCTGAGTTATATCTAAGAATACGGCTGAGCAATATTTTTTATTTTTAAAGTCAAAAATCATAATATGTATAACAACTAAACTTTATTTTCTTTACACATAATAAAACATATTTTTAAGCACTCATATATAAAAAAAATATTACTTTACTATAAAATAGTTAGTAGTACCAAAAATGGAAGTTGATTATTTTTTCATGGATTTGAAACAGCATCTATATCATTTGTTATGGATTTTACTATTAGTGTTTTAACTTATCCCTTGAATTTGAACGTTTAATATATTTTTTATTGATTCGATTTTAGTTAATAACTATAAATTATATTTTAAAGTTAAGATTTCAACATAATAAATTACTTTTGAAATCTTATTTCACTGAAATATTCACACTGCTGTATTACGTTATTTTATTCGTGCCGTTTTAATTTGGATGATATATAGCTCACTTTACTTAGCTACGTGATCCAATATGCAATTCTTTTATAATGTAATATATGTAAAAATGTATACTGGGTCCTTATATGTATGTATTATTTCACATTCTGAGCTGGCAAGCAAACAAGGCTAGTACTTGTGCCTTATTACGGCATCCTTATGAAACCCACACACAATGCAAAGTATTCCTCTCGACGAGCAGAAGCTGAAAGGCATGACAACGATAAGAAGAGACAATCACCACAGACTCCTGGTTTTTCCACGCTTTCGAGTGCCGTTCTTCTGACGCTTTTGTCGATCTACATACATACATATATACCGCAAGAAAGATTCCCAAGTACTCAAAACACCAATTAAGCTTTTGCATACGGAGCAAGGTTATATTATTTTTAATTCAATTAAATTTAATACTATACAAGGTAAATGGTTTCTCAGATGTACGCTTCAAAGGTCAAGGTTAACGGTCTAGACAAGACATAATTAATAAAATGAGATTAATCGTTTAGCTGTTAATATTGTAAACTTACTGGACGTGTATTTTTATATGTATAATATAATCTCATCATAAATCAACTCTGTTTTGTAATAAAAGACAAATGAAATATTTTTTTTAATGTTTAATATACAATAAATATATTGTTTGACTTATATGTATGAATTAAATTATTATTTGATTTAAATACATGAATATTATTTGATAAATATACATTCTTTTTTTTATTAAAATAATTCAAATGAACATTTTATATTTTTTAAATTATTTTTATCGTTTAATTTTTTTAATATCATGACTTTGCTTATAGTTTACCTTTTGTTATAAGTACTTTTCTCAGTTTTAAATTACAATAAAACATACATAATCAATGGTCGTTGTTAGATTTATACCAAATGGCATTTATATACGTTCGTTCCCCTAGGAGGCATTCAAAAAATCCAAATAAAACCCCTTAAAAGCAGCAGTTGAGAATTTTGAATAACTGTTCATGCAATGAACACTCGTTATGAATGGCACGTTCTCATTGTGAGGGAGGCATGTGAACCATTCCTAATATGAAGTCGTGTGTTGAAAAAATCGAATAATAGAAAACGGGCATGTGACATCAGACGAAAGGCATTTTTTAGGTCATTAATTTCTTCCGCTCGGTTGGGTTTGTTTGTGCATATAAGAATATTCAAGTGATGTATTGAAACTAAGTTAATGTGAATTTATATATAATACACGCGTATACAATATTGCATCATCTATAAAGAATCATGGAAAATATCTGCAAGTTGATTTTATATGTTCACAGTTCGTTAGGTATCTTCCCTTTTACTTGCGGAAATTAAGTCAGATCACGTATGAATCAATTTTTTTTACAAGGCTCAATCAAGTCGAGGATTTTATCATAATTTATTTCATCATGTCAGAGAACGGTAAAATAAATTCAGGCATTAGGACGTGATCACTTTTACCAGGTATATACATATAACTGTGCAAAAGTAATCTTTCATGTCATAGTTGAATGGCATATACTGTCTAAAGCCTTCTCTATATCCGAAGAAACACCGATCAAGCTTGATCGACACGCAAATTAAGAACAGACATCAACGGGATATATTCCATGTCGTAATTTAAGCCCGTCTGACACGTTCGACATTCATTTAACCCTTTGGTAATGCGACGTCACATTTAATCTAACAATATAAAGATGTAGAACTAACTATACACAGAGTAAAAAATAAATTCAAATTAATATTTTATTTAGTGATTTATTTTTTTATGTCGTACTAATTAAATCTATTTTATATAAGAACAACATTTTACATGATCTATATAATAATAAATATGCAGAATTAAAATGTAAGCAATATTATTTATATCTTTTGTTTGTGTCACAGTCAGTTAAACTTGATATTTATTAGTTAAAGCAAAACAAATAACATCCCATGGTAACTGTTGTTAAGTGTGAAACGCAGCTCGGAGACTAACGAAGTGTCGAGTTAAATGTCATATAAAAAGGCTCTCGGATTTCGAAATGTGTCCCGTTTTGTGCCGATGTTGAAACGTAAGCACAAGCTTTTGAAACTGACTCAACTAATGAGAGAGGTGGAGGCGAACAAAAAAAGCTTTTCCAGCTTTCGCTCTGAATACTAATTGTCAACGAGCTTAACCGACACTCGTGCTGATCGCAGTGATATTCGTTAATGGGGTAAAAAGTGTGATACTGCCGCTTTCTTTATTGTATTTATATTAAGGTGTTTTATATTATAGGATTTTCCAACGAATGTACTATACATAAAAGAGCGACACACAGCTTCGTTGTGGCGTTATCCTGGTTCGCTTTTGCAGATGAAAGAGTCACGTTCTTTCTGCGGAATATGAAGTGTATATATTATTAAATAAGAGTCTTTAGGTTTCATCCCATGGCTGATTGAAATTCGCTCGGTAGCGTTGAACGCGAATAGCGAAAGAACGGGAGTTACTTGATTATTTATTTAATATATATGCGACCGAGACGTAATATCCAGTTAGCTAGTTTTATAAATTGAAGTAATTCACTTTGCCGAGACTTTGTAGGGCTTTATACGATTCTCGGTATTTGATATGTATGAAACGTTTTCCGAAGAATCTTGTTAATAAAAATTCTGTAAAATACGACGGCGACCTAAATAAAAACCTTACGTTTTTCACAATTTATTAAGCAAAAGTCAAATATACGTAGTCTCAATAACGTTTATTAGAAAATCACCATAGCAATCGCCACTCAAATGAGAACCATATAAATATTTTTTAGAATAGCAATATGCAGTGCTGTTTTTAAACGAAAAAGATACTAAAAATCACTTCTTCTCAAGCTTTTTATTAAAATAATTGTATTCAAATACCATTTAAATTGAACTTAAAGCAGATTATAATATGCTACGAAGTGCATAAATAAAATAAACTTTATCATATATTTTTCATTACTTTAAATAAGTTAAATCTTAAGTTAAACAAATAATTATAAAACGTTATATATTTGAATAAAAGTTTTTAGTGATTTCTAACGTTTTGTCTAATTTTTTTAGTGTTGGTGTCTATGACCGAATGAAATCTGAGAAACCACAGGTTAACGCATTTTGAAGAATCGAAAAGTGGCAAAGGTGGTCCGATGAATTTGATAAACAAAAGTGCCGAAACTGTATTGTCTTGAACAAAGCTCCTATTGTGGTAATTATTTGATTATTTTAAGAAAGTCGCGTTCACATTCACTTATGTATTCGAAAAATCCACGAATCATTTCTTTCGTTTAGTGGTAGTCTGACTGACATGTTTCTAATTTCCATCTTTCCAAATGTCAACACGACATCAATATCTTCAAGCCAATAAACTCAACAATTTTGCTATCTAGCATTTTTTTTATTTACTTTGAACGTAGAATAAAATGTTTTTGAGTCAATAAAATATAAATATTTTTTTGAAAATATTCGTGATGTAAAATGCATAGCAGCTGCAGCTGTAGCATATATATATAATAGGGTTCAAAAGCACTTTAGTAGAGGCATTTGCTCCTTCATAAATTTTGCCAGAAAAATGCATGTCATTAAATGAAATACTATGAATTTTATTAAAATCAAAAGATCACTGACTAACCAACTTTTTTCCACCTCCCCCTGAAAAAAGCTAAAGTGTCGTTCTTACTTCCAAACAAAAAAATCTCAGGTTATGCCTCAAAGAAAATCTAAGAAATCTATCGCAAAAATATTTTTTAGAATATGTCATTTTCGTGAAATCATATCGGAATACATTTTCACCGATAGATATGTATTTTTACAAGTAAGAATGTAATTTATTTGGCAAATGTTACTTTTCCATACACAATACTATGTAGTACATACTTATCATTATTTACTTGGATACGATGTATAAATTATTGTATTTTTCAGTGAAGTTATATTTTCACTAGTGAAGTCCAAATACATTTTCAATAGTAGATATATATTTTTTTAGCAAAAATATAATTTAGCTAATAGGCAGTAGTGAAATTAAATGCTAATGTATATGTCTCTAAAACATAATTTGACAGTTGCAAAACGTTCATTTGCTGTTCAAACCCAAACTTAACCTACAGGAATTAACCAAATTCAATTTGACCTAGTGAAAGGTTAGGTTAGTTGGGTAATTAGGTCAAGTCCAAAATACAAACATAGCCAACATAATTCTCAAGGGATATAAGCGGAAGAAAAAGTACAGTCACACATCGCATCTCACATATCACATATGTTTTAAAAATATGATAGTTATCCTTACCGATATTTCTATGGAAATAATATGAAAGGACTGATTAAAGTATATTCAAACCGAATTTCGGTCAATAAAAGGACGGAAAAATAATTATCACTTCTCAGAAGTCAAAAATTTACGTCAAAAGCAATAAAATCGTGTCGGTGCCGTCGTAGTGGGAACGCTTTTGACGTAGATTTTTGACTTCTGAGAAGAAATAATTGTTTTTTTGCGCTCTCCTATTAGTCAAAATTTGGTTTAGATATGCTTAATTCGATTCTCACTTATCGTAATAAACAGTTTTATTATGCCACTACGATGGTACGATTTTATTGTTTTTGATGTGAATTCTAAACAGGAATGTCATTTGGGAATGGGATAGGTAGGGACATTTGCCCCCCCTCATGGAATTTGGCCAGATTGGATTTTTACCTCCCCCTAGAAAAAGCTGAAATTACGTTCCTGTCCAAAATTATGTTTTATTTCTTGAAAAAATTGAAATAGTGAATTTATTTTTTGATTTTCAATGTAAAGGTTATTTTTCTTAACCATTTCATTTCGATATTACAATATGTTCGTTTTTTATAGTAGAATTATTCATCGTTTCTTCAGAATGATGCACACGATATTCGAAATTATGCTATACAGACAAAACTGAACGAAAACTAGATTTAATTCTCAAAACTTTTCCAATTTTCAATAGCTCAACGCCTAGTGATTCTGCACATAAATACATCTCTATTATTTTTGGCGACGCATGGTATAAAACATAATGTTTAGCAATAAATGATTAATCTATCGATTTTAAAAATTGTATTTACAACATTACTTACTGATAATTCTTATCTGTGATCAGCACATTGCCAAACTATAATTAAGGGAAATTTCTGTCAGGATTTTTTCACTCCACTTTTACGTCCTAGCAGCGCTACTGAAATAAAATATTATTTTAAATAATCTTATGCCTTCTAATTTTCTTGTTATGGACACTTTTTCAGTGGGACCGGCGGTTGAGAATAGCTTATTTTATTGTTAAACTAACTTTTACACTAAAAAATAATAACGTCACATATTTTTATCCTTACGTTTATCTTTTGTGGTAAAAATATTTCTTTTACATTGTGTGTTATGTGGTTTAATTTCTTATTGACGATGAGATGTCTCTTTTAGTTGTTCAAGTGATCGTTATGGTGACCACTAAATTGTGATTATTAGCGCAGGTGCTTTAAAACCTATACATATTATTTATAAATTTTTATTTACATCTAAAGTCTCAGCTCAGTTATTTGTGTTTCTGTCAATTTTTGCATATAAAAAATATTTTTAATATACTTTAAAGCTAAATGATGGTTCCAAAGACTTGAAATTAATTATTTTTCTGCTAAAACAGGTGTATATTTCAAATTACTGTAAAGATACTCAATGGTGTATTTATAAAACTTAAAACAATATTTATGAAGATGCTAAAGCAGTTGTATTTAAATATTATTAAGTATTAAAAAATATATGTATCAAAAGTTCTAATCTTAGTTTTTTATGGTCTAGAAGAGTTAAATTTTAATTTTTAATATATAATATACTCATATTTAATTAATTTATGTTCATACATATATATTTATGTATATAGAATTTTCAAAGTACTAAACTAAATTAAGTTATTTCGGTAGATATTAAATAAATCAATTATTATACTTTTCCGTTTCAATAGGAAATGAATTAAATTTTGGAAGGAATTGACACATAAGATAAAGATTTAATACCATTTCTAATAATAAATTATAAGTTATAACTTAATAACTGTGATTTCTTTGCAAACAGAGAATTAATCCAGTTACCACCATTCGACTAGTAGAACAATAGGATTGAAATGAGGGGAAAAAATTCGAACGTAATTTAGTCGACAGTCGGTAATTAACGATCGAGCATTTCAATTTGTAGCCTAGTGGGAAAAACTTAATGGAATTTCTCGAAAGACAAGTAAAAGAAACTAAGAACAAGATTAACATCGCGTGGCCCGAGGCCTTTGTCCGCGTTCTTCGTTACGTTGATCTTACCGTTAACTCTTTTAACTTAATTTTCCCACCAGCTTTTTCATTGCGGTTTTTCCGTTGCGAATAGCTCGACTTTGTATCTCGCTTTGTTTTCCGCGAAATTTTCCAGTTGATACGTTCGAGCCAAATTATACTGCACAGCAATTTTGCACTGTTTTTACACAAAGAAAAGATAACTTAATTTGCATTTTATGTAAAGCTACAAAATAGTTAAATTAAAATACGCTATGTTTGAAATTTTTTCATTAAAGATCATGACACTCAATTCTCAGTAGAAAAAGCTTAATTGACAATATGAAAATTTTTTAATGTAAGGTTAACAATTATCTCGTGTACAAATATAGTATGAGAGTCAATCTTGGAAATATTTCTTACAACATAATCTACATGTTTAATTTTTTTTATAAATAAAATTAGAATTTGCGTGCCCTATCAGGGTCATGCGTGCCCTATCATTAAAATTGTCAAAATATATTATACAAAAAAACACAATAAGTGAGAAAAAAATATATTTTTGTATAAGGATCGTTTTTCGCTAGTTCATCCGACCGATCACTCGCAACCGCCCAAGTAGGAGGTAATGCCTAGCCGCTGAAGCAAAATCCTGAATAGATATGGGTCGTTGTTGCTAAATGAAATATAATAAATTTTAAACGCCCATGAAATATTTATGTATGAATACACAGTGCACGTTAATATCATATACAGTATCGGATAGCCGTGCTTAATTTTGACTGTAAACCATCGGAGTTATTATAGCTCGGGGTGCCGTTAAAATCTTTTACTGAGCTTTTTAGAGGCCAACTTGCGAATATTATATGGCAAAGTCAAATAAGAACAATAAATGGCAACGCGCTCGAGAGTCGCCCAATAAATATCCGACATTCGTACTTAAAACTTCGCCGACGAAGATTATCCGCAAATAGCACCGTGTTTATGGCCCGCAATTCGTTTCTGCTTAATATTGTGCTCGATGGTCGAAATTGGCCATCAATATTACATTATTGTAATGCGTTATAAGCCAATTTTTAGACGGTGATAAAATTTTTGATTCGAGTGTTGAATTTTAATGACGGGCGTTAAAATTTACAATATAATTTTATGTGCGATCGCAAAATTTGGATTATAACTTTGTTGAAAGACGTTGAAAATTTAAAGCATTGGTAAAATTCCTTCAAAGAGACTAAAATTATAATATTTAAATTACTGTTAAATTGATTTAAAAATATAATTACATTATTGCTATGTCAAACTGATCACTTACACAACTATAATTTTGTATGGAAAATATTTATTTAAATTGAAAAATCAACTAAAATTGCTATTTTCCATTAAAAAATTAGCCTAATAAAATGTTGCAGTTCTGGCCAAAATTAAAACCAGTTCACTATAACAGTCAGTTTGGCGCACTCCTGAATATACCTTGATTGTATGATCAAAAAACAGATCTTTAGCTAAGATTTACCACACATATTTTGTCTTCTCAAATACTGCAAAATTTATGACGACTTTATATACATCTACGAAAAATCAGAAAAAGGGTAAAAAACGTATCTTCCGGTCACGTGACTTCCGCCGTAACCCAATCGAGCGTAACGTTTCTCCGCGAGATATCTCGAGAGCGATTTATCTGCAATTTCAAGCAAACGATTCAATATATATAAAATACACAAGTATCTTAAAATACGTCTATTAATGAGATCCAGTGACACTGATGCCGCTATTTATCCGAGCTGTAATTGAACCAATTTATTTCTTCCATTTCTGAGAGTATTCTCGTTTCGAAAATTATTGCACAGGACACACCCATGAATCGTAAACCAAAACCGAATCCTGGTATTTGTGGCTTTCCTTTGTAACTAGTCTCGTTATTAGCATACAACATTTCTCTACCCACGTCGGCGCTTACGATTTATGGTGTTTAATGAATATTCTTCGCTACTGCACTATGTACATAGATACAATAATACCTACGTATGTTTAAATAAATACATTCAGAAGAATTTAATCCACGCCTTATGATAATTTAATTCGTTTTGAATTAAAAAAATATTTATCACTTGCGGTTTCCTTCATGCTACATTTGTGATACAGGCTGAAGTTTCAAGGCTTATCGTGTGTAGCCTAACATGATTATAACGAAGGTATTTCTTTTCTAGAAACTTGTTCTTTCCCCTTTTCTCTCCAGGCAGTCGGAATAATGACGTTATTAATGTATCCTTCAAACTTCCGGGGGTTTCACCTAAAAATAGACAGCTTTATACGATCTCGATCGCGTGGGTATACCTATCTACATATATAGCTATATTGTTCTGGTAACATCCGATGAATTTCTAATAATTTAATTGTAATCTAATAATACAATTTGTGCGTAACTTATACCTGTATGTAGTAAGTATTAAAATAAATATTGTATATTAATTCTATTGACAATAAAACGTTATTTATATTGATATACTTTACTACAGATATAACATATACGATTTAAGAGTTTTTTTAGTGACGAAGATTTTATAAGTAATAATATTTATTTAATTTTTAATAAAATTTTGAGATCTTTAGCAAAAAAGTAAAAAAAAATTATATATCTTTTCAGAAACTGGATCATTAATTATAAACTAATATTTCTTAATATTGTTATTGATTTAAGATTATTTTGTACAATACCAGCAGGGACGTCATTTGGGGGGTAGGTGAGGTAATTTCCCCTCTTGAATTTGACCAGAAAAATGCATTTTGTTTATTTAAATACTATGTATCTTATTAAAATAAAAATAATAAAAAAATAAAATGACGTCCCTGATTCTGAGCCAAAAATTTTCAGGTTATCTCTTAAAGAAAACGGTCTCAAATCTATCCCGAAAATATTTTGCAAAATATGTCATTTCAGTAAAAAAATATGTATATTGGAATATATTTTCACCGGCATATATATATTTTTAACAGTGAAAACATAATTTATTTATTAGGTGTTCGTAAAATTATATGATTTCAACTTTTTCATACGCAGTAATAAATATATACATTTACATACGTATCATTTTTATTTACTTGCGAAGTGTAAATTTTATAGTGAATATATATTTTTAGTATTAAAGTCCATATATATTTTCATCACTAGAAATATATTTCTACGAGGGAAAATATATTTTAATTGATATATGGCAATATGCTCCTCTAAACTGTCTATAAAAGTCTATTTACTGTTCTAACCCAAACCATACGATATATAAATGTTACAATGAATGTATATTTTTAGTGAAGTTATATTTTCATTTTTCACTAGTGAAGTCCAAATACATTTTTACTAGTAGATATGTATTTTTACTAGAGAAAATATAGTTCAACTATTAGGTGCTAGTATAATTTTAATCTGCTCAAACATGTCTAAAAAAATAAATATAATATAAAACAGTTGCGAATGGTCCATATTCTGTTGAAATCCAAACCTAACCTAATGAAAGCTCTAAAATTAATTATAGTTTTAGAACTTTCATTAGGTTAAGTCAACAATACAAAGCCAATTCATCTATCAGGGGAAAATAAACAGAAGAATAAGTACATACAGAGGTCACAACTCACAAATTGCTCCATAGTTTATCTGCACTTGTATATTACACTATGTATTAAAATATGATAGCTATCGTTACTAATATTAATATCTACTTTTGATATAAGATGGCTAATCAAAGTATATTCAAACCGAATTTTGGTCAATAGGAGGGCGCAAAAACAAATATTACTTCTCAGAAGTAAAAAATTCACGGCAAAAGCAATAAAATAGTATCGGCGTCGTCGCAGTGGGAACGCTCGAGCGTTTCCATAGTTTCAATTGTCCTCTTAGGTACTACATGTGCAATGACTTTGTAGCGTCTTTTTTACGCAAAGTTTTTTTTTGTTCGTTATTTTAACACATTTTTCATCGGACCAATCCGATGGGTGTATCTCTCCGACAGCTTTTTCCCTTGCTTGATTTATTGCATTTTGCTATTGGATCCACTGTAGGTTTATTCTGGCATTTGCCTTTTATTTGAGTTATCATTTTTATTAACTGGTGAATATCAAAAGATATATTAGTAGAAAAAATATCTGTCAATTCCTTAAGATATATTGTATTTTATTTGCTGAGCGATGACAACATTTTTCGAAAGGGTGACTTCTTTTATTGTCTTTTTTATTTACTGCGAATTTTTAAATTAAACAACAGACTAATTTTTTTATTCAAGGTCAAGCACATATAACGAATAAAACGCTCTAGATTATATTTTTCTTATAAATTAGTATTTGCATTGATGTTTTTATTTTTATGCTATGTGATTATTTTATAATATTATTAATTTGTCGGGTTTAGTTTTTTAAATTTATTATATCATTTTTTTTATTTTAAAGCAGATCCCTGATTTATAGTTATCAGTGTCTTGATTTAATTTACTTAAAATATTATACGATGATGAGAAGTTATTAAGAGACAATAGCATTTTATTAAACAAATAAAATAATGGCCCGCAAACCATCGCTTTGCTTACCACTGCTTTATTTGATATATTATGTATTTTAAATCACATTTTCTCATCCAATTACTTTAGAATGACAGACACGCACGATCGGAAAATTCTTATAAATCCACTTATCTAATTCATGTCAAAAATCAGTGGAATTTGGTTGGATAGTAGTCGGCTGACACGCCGAAAAATGATTTTCATAAGTCCACCCTCTCAAAATTCCGACCGTGTGTAGGAAAAAAGTATGATATATATTCACTGCGCGGCTTATAAAGAACATTATTAAAACATATTTCAAATCTCCACACCAGGTCGGCCATTTTATGTAAATCACACAAAAGATTCAAGACACACACATACTCTCCCCTATTCCCCTTTCTACACTCACCCTTATACCGTTTACCCAATATTTTTTCTTCTTCATATAAGTTAAATGCTATGTTCTATCTCTTTGTAAATGTATTCAATTTTTTACTCGGAATTGATATACGCGTTTCGTCTTTTTGTGTTTCTCTACTGATATATGCAGGTTTTGCGGTGATTTCTATTGTATTATATATTTAGAAACGTACTTCATATTACAATATTAAAATTAAATTGGACTGAAATATCAGAAAATATAAATTAGGAATTAAGTTGAATTTAGTTATTTAAATAAAGATCTTGTATTTTTTAGATACGGATTTATGAACCTCGAATTTTGATAAAAAATTGTTTTTAACAGAAAAAGTACGAATAAATTGAATATATAATTATTATAAATTACCTAATCAAATAGCTATTTAAGTGTAATTGTTATTATCAACTTATGTATGTATAATATATATTATATAATCATTAAAACAATAGTATATATTTTATGAAATTTAATATTGGCTGCAAATACTGAAACATTCTATAAATTAAATGAAATCCAATTAAATATTTCTTCTTCGAATAAGATATTTAAGAGATAAAAGATTTAAGATTAATTGATGTATAACTATTTAAACAAAACTTTGGAATTTACTATAATTTTAATCAGAAGGAATTGCTTACAATATTTAAATGTTTATAATAATAAAATGAAATCATGCTATTTATTTTCTTAATGTAATGTTTCTTCAAGAGGTTCATTTAAAGTTAATATTTTTGTTTAATGTTCAAGCAAAAGCGTTGAACTAGTTATCTTTGACAGATTCGTCTTAATAGTTTTTAGTAGAGGTGCTTAAACTATGGGTCTTTTGACAGCTTATGTTGAATTTAATATTCAATTTTAAGGTTTGAGTACCCTAGGGGTGTGAATTTGTAGTCAGTGTGAGGCAAAGTGAAATCTAATTAGAGTTTTATTAAATTATATTACAATTTTTATTTATTTATTTTATTTTATTAATTTATTTAGCTTAATAGCTAATCTTAACATCTAACAAATTTGGTAAACATATATAAAAATATATAAAAAATACATAACAGAAAGAAAAAATAAAAATATACAATAATAAGTCTTAATATTATAATTTATTTCTATATGTACGAAGGTGTTTTTTTATTCCATTTATGAAACCCGTTATATTTTTGCTCCGTACATAATTCCCTTAGCCGTACTCGTTTTCTTATACTTAATTATCTTTAAATTTTCTCTATTTCTAGTATTATATTTATGTACATCTTTATTTATTATAAAATTCTTATTAAAATATTCTGGTAACATATTCTTTTCTAACTTATATATAAATACTAAAACATTCATACTCAATATTTCTTGAACATTCAACCATTCTAATCTATCAATCATACTTTTACAATTAGTTAATCTATTTTTATTTAAGATTACTCTCATTGCCCTATTTTGTAATTTTTGCAACATTTGTTTATCTAATTTATTTAACATATTTAATAGTGTTGCACAATAATTAAAATGGGGCAATATTATACTATTGTAAATTTTTTTTTTTGTATTTATACTTAATATATTTCTTAATCTAGATAATAAACCTATTTTTCTACTAATTTTTTTTAATATGTAATTACAATGTTTTTTAAAATTTAATTTTGTATCAACAATTACTCCTAAATATTTTATATTATCCACTATTTCTATACTAGAGTTATTTATTACTATTTTGGTACTATTATCTAACACATTTTTATAATTAATAAACATACATTCACTTTTATTCTCATTTAATTTAAGTACATTATTCTTTAACCATATTTCTAATATACTTAATTCATTATTTAAATTATTTACAATTTCTTTAATGTTATCACCTATGCAATACATTAATGTGTCATCCGCAAATAAATGAATTTTACATTTTTTCACGTTATTAACTATATCATTAATATACAAAACAAATAACAATGGTCCCAATTTAGTCCCTTGTGGTACTCCATAAGACACTAATTTCTCTTCAGAATATACATTATTTATTTTAACTTTTTGTTTTCTTTTATATAAGTAATTATTAAACCATCTTAAAACTATATCACTTATACCTATACTCTCCAATTTCTTTAACATTATTTTTCTGTCTATTGTTTCGAAGGCTCTCTTGAAATCCAAGAAAACTGCTTCAATGATTTTGTTTGTATTCTTAGCCAACAGCCAATCATTTATCACTATTGCGACAGACGATAAAAGGCAAGATGTTTTCCTCGAGTGGTGGTGGAGAAGCTGGCGCAGGGATGATGCCTCTGCTACGGTGGTGCTCGTATGGAGGAGTCTCTTTCAAGATGTGAGCGTCCATGACAGTATTTTGTCGGCGGGCGCACGGGCGTCTGCTGGTCTTTTCGAGTGTCAGCCGGTGTTTGCAAGTGACTGATTGTGTCTACCATCTCCTCATCGGAGTCAAGCTGCAAACTTTGCTGACTAAACATAATCATGCAGCAATCATCATAGATGTACTCGCTTATTAGAACAGCGAAATAGGTATACGCCTTTAAAAAACGACATTTGCTTGATGGGCATTTTTCAAGGTCGTATACTGCAATGGGAATCTTGCGGATCCCCTGATTTATTATATCCGTGACCGTTTCGCAACAAAAATTATTTTTCAATGCACCAGAGAATCCTTGCACGAAATTCTTTAATTCTAGTCGTCACGAGAGTCGTAACGAGAACTTTGGTGTGGTCCCAATCTTTTATGCTCTTGTCTTATTACCTTGTTGATGGATGATCATTTTGGTCACAGTGAATTAACGCGGGTTTTAAGAATAAGACCTTCCAAAAAAAGGATATGTTGCTTGATGGAAAGCTTACTAAAAAATATATTTATCGATTTTGTATTTTTTTTAATCAACAAAACCAAAAGAAGAAATTTAAGAATTTTAAAATTTAAAAATTTATCGAACAAATATAATAAGCAAGTATAAGGGAATTTAAAAGAATAACTACAAAATGTAATTAACTAGTTAGTAAAATACGAATCAAACAATATTTTATTTGGCAATAATGTTTTCATGCACATCAGTTCCTTTCATTTCTGATACGTCTGACAGAACATCGTCGAAGGCGAGAGCTCAGGTAATTGCCAATTTATACACCGTGTCCCTTTTCGACGCCATTTCCTCAAACACCAATCCCCAACCTTGCCACCATAGCCATCAACCCACTTTCCAGCCACACAATCTGACGAGATTTACCGCGGCGAAGACGTTCCGGGGATTTTTGGCGTGTGCGGATTATCCTTTGCGTTCCACTCCCCTAGCTGGCTAGGAATAGGGCTTTGACGCCAATCGAAGGCGTCAAAAGTCTGACGCCTGTCGGGCCGAATACATATTTTTTCATTAAACGACGGGGATTCGAAGAGGCGCAAAAAGATCTGCATCAATCATTGGGGTTTAAGACTACCACCGCCCCCACTCGAAGCGCGGATTAAGGGATGATATCCTCACCCCCTGCGCTTCGCCTAGTGTCATTTACCTAACAACGCATCCATTTTTGGATATTTGGATACGTCTCTCCTTTGCTTATATCGAAATTTTATTCACGCCCGTGACACGCACTGAGTAATGCGAGTAATATAAAACTTTACGCTCGAGTATGAGCGTGTCAAATGCGAGCTGTAAAAGTGAGCGCCAGCAAAAAAGCTTTTACTACTAAGTCGGCTCGAGTGCTGTGCTATTTTTTGTAACTACGAAATGGTTAAATTTTTTGGTTCTTGTTAATGTTACGTGGGTGAAAGCGTGATGATGTAAAACGCCAGTAATCTAAGCCAACGTATAACGTAGGTCGACAAAAACATATTTATATACATAAAGTATTTAGTTTCTATTATGAATTTATATTTATAAAATACATGGAGTATAAAACATAGTTTGATAAATAGAATTGTAATAAATGAATACTTTTGAATACTACCTGAATACTTTTACTATGATATTTTATTAGCATAAAATTTAGTAGTACATACACAGTTAGTTAATATACGTATAGCTCAGATAAATGAGACCCCATCCAAATTTTATTTTCAGAGAATATCAACATGAAGTTATGATTTTTCCAACCCTTTATGACTTTTACGCCGCCTGTATATTTAGAAATTAATATTTTGCTCACATTTGAAGGCTGAATCGCTTCGACTAATTATTCAAACATCCAACAAAGAATACCGCAATTACTCTTGCTTCCATTTAATAATATGGTATACGCTTTCGGGAAATTTTGCAAGACAATGTTTAGCTTTCTCGCTCATGTACACACATGCGAACATTTATTATATTCTGCCGCCATTGTTAAAGCGGTTATTCGTCCAACACCCAAGACGTGCTTCAGTCAAAGCGGCCTATTTGGTTTTTGTTGCTGATTCATTATTCATGTTTATAACTTATTATTGTCTAGGCTACACATGTATTGTGTATGTAGAAACTTTGGATGGCAATCTACACAAGAGAGGGAGATGCCATTGTTTAACCAATTTTAGCTGTCCTTTGTCATAATGCATGTTACCGACTTCAACATCGCTTCGTTTTATATCAAATAATGCCTCAAAAGGAGAACTCGCAACTAGCGACGGAAGATTAAATTTGCTTTAATGCTTGTAGCAAATGCAACAACTCTAATTCTATCAATATAAATGTTAAATTACCGCTATTTGATTGCTTTAGTATCATGGTTCTTATGATAATAAAATATGCTATCATTATAATTCACACAACTTATGTTATTATTTAGTTTCATGAGAAAATAAATTATAATTTTGTTTGAATACTAAGCTTATTATCTTTAAGTTTAAATATACAAAAATAACTCTCGGATGATGGTAATACTTGACGGAATGAGACAGGAATAACGAGCATACTAATTATGTTATTGCTATAAGCAACGTGAAAAATATTATTTATATTATTTTCAATGGATACGATGCTACATATTGTAGTATATGTGTAAAGTACATAATGAATAATTCATCTCACAGTTTAACGTCAAAAAAACATGGTCCTGTAATTAATTGCATTAGACTGCGTGAAAAGTCCAACGAAACCACAATAAAACGTAGAGGAACAATACGAGGTTTTATATTATGCCCCTCTACATTTTTACACTCCATTCATGCAAAAATGCCTAGCATACATTTTATTATAGAAATTTGGCACAACTGGTACGCGTTTTTATTTTCATGCCTTGTAGCGGTTCACGCATATAATGCGATAATAACAATTTACACAAATGTACTGTATATACATACAGATGGATTATTTATAATTTTATAAGCGCTATTTTTTATTTAAAAATACAAAATTTCTGTATATTTTTTTCAGCTACTATAGAGAGCTGGAAAAAAAATATACGGGACAGTGCTAATCTATTTTTTTAAATGTTTATTTTTGTTTGCATAATGGGTGTAGTGACGCATTGGAAAATCAAGTCATGATGGTCAGATTTGTTATAAAAAAATATAAATTAAAAACGTGTTTTTGAAGAATTTCTGAATACTAAAACAAATTATAGACGAATTGTCTATATATTAATTTATATATAATATAATATATCGGTCTATTTACTTGCACTTTTTGACCAATAAGATTAATAATTATGCATGTTATTTAAAATATTTTTCTTGAAAATCTATAAGTAAAATTGTATAAAATAAGATACGTATTTGATAATGCCACTGAAGTTACAAATTTAATATTACCGCATCTCTTATATAAGAACGGTCTGCTTTGCCTTTCTCAATAATTCACGTATACTGAAAGCTTTGAACCTAAATATAACGATTCAATATTCAATGAAAATTTCCGTTAGAGACAGATAATAGATCCATTAGTAAAAATTGGCAGGTTTATAAGTGGAAACGTTCGAGAGAAACCCTCAACTCTTTTATAACATTCAATAGCTAAGTATATATTGGATGTAAATCTAATTATGTCACATTATACGATCTACATATTTGATTTGATTTTATTATCTCGGTAAACTACTCTTAAAAATTATATATAAGTGATCCTCATATAATACGTATGTGTTTTTATTGATTTTAAAAAACACGTGTATTTGCGTAATCATATTCAGTGTTATTAATGTTTCTAAAAAAAGGCGCTGGGATACATGAACGAATAAAACCCAATTATCCTTATAAAGGTATCTCAAGAATATTTTCTTAACTTTCTTGATAAAGAATTTCAAATTATTGATCCCGATTCAAGAATGCTGCAAACTAAAGTGTCATAGAAAACTGATGGATTGTTAAAGTGTGCGTTCCTCATAACAAAGCCGAGTATCTTGAAAGCCTTATCACAGACGTCGTTTGCGTGTAAGGAGTACTTCCACTTGCTCTTAAAAGTGATACCGAGATCTTTAGTGGAAGTTTCTATAGCCAAAATGTTTTCACCAAGATTGTAGGAATAAACTAATGGCAAATGGGATCGAGAATATTACACAATATGGCACTTTTCAACACTAAAGAGCAGATGATTGATAAAAGAACATATACATAGAAAATTTAAATCATTTTAAATAGGTCCGCGATAGATCAAATGCATTTATACAATTTTAAATCAAATACAGATAAATATATATAAACACTAAAATAATAACATATGCTTGCTGGGTGTGGAGTAACATGTATTTTAAATAATTTTTTTTGAAATGAAGTAAGAAAAATACTATATAGCACACCCATCTTTACAAACTGTTATTGTAGATTTTTATTATCATAAATTAAAAACATTGTAATTTAAATTATAAATTACGGTATTTTTATAGGTTTATTCTTTCTTGTTATATTTTTATTTTTTTCTTAGATTGAAAAATATTTATAAACTAAAACATTGTACTTTATTTTTAAGCATGAATTCTTAATTTTGTAATAAACATTTATATAAAAAAGCAATTTCATAGAATTTTAATGTCACATAAATCAACTTATATGTAATATTAATTTGTGTGCTAAAAAATAAGTACATCTTGATATTGTATAAAGAAATTCACATTTATTTTTGTGGAAATATTCATGCATCACTTTAATGTACATAATATAAAAGCTGTGTTACATAAAATATTTTCATTATTAAATTTTATGAATTTTCTGCGGTTAAAATATTTTTACGAGATAATGGAACAGACGTGACATTCATTGTGTTTTTTGCCTCATATATGAATGTCCGAAAGGATTTTGCGATCTTGGACTTTTCACTATTTATTTTATTTTTCCCCAGCTTTCCAGCTAGTGTCCAGTGAATAAGCCCCGCGCATTAAAACGTGAAATTTCAACTGAAAGGATTTTTTTTGCATTCAACCATTTGTTTGGTTAAGTTTACATAGGGAATAATGGTGCTGTCAACTGGCAGACCGGATAAGTCCCTCTGGGCTGTCAAAATTTTTAAAATAACCATTTAGTTTTACGGACCAGTGGCTTAATGGGCGAACGCGCTGAATCAAATGAGAAAACAAGACATTAAAAAATTTAAAACGAAATTATAATAAATATATGTGTACTATTAAGACGCATTAATAAAAAAGGAAATGGCTGGGAAAGATGTTAGTATTTTATTATGAAATTAAATTGTTTTTTTTACTATCTATGTACATGAATTTATGAGTATGTTTTTTTATAAAATACTATTTTTATTAGGGCAGTTATATATTTACAATTTTGAGCAGAAATAATTACCTCTAAAATGTATATATTTACCATAATCGAATTATAGCACGGTTGAAAATTAATATATTGGTCATATGATCACGTTAACATATTAGAATAGCATGTTCATAGATGCATAAAAGTTCTATAACTATAAGGACGGAATAGTTACAAAACAGATTGTTTGTTAAATTATGAAAGTATGTTAATAAAATATTAGAAAAAAAAAGAAGTAATTACTAGACCTCTAATGAAAATTTTAATAACTGCATAATACACT